>NC_050514.1:466089-466258 GCF_002922805.2 Oryzias melastigma
AAATTAGCCCAAAGAACTGGAAAAATGTCTACTTTTGCCAAAACAGTTTGCATAACACAAAAATATTAGCTTAACTTTAATTTAGCCTAAAACCGTGTTGGGGTAATGGATTACAATGTAACAAAGTACTGTAACTTAATTACTTTTGTCAGTAACGGGCAACATAGCG
>NC_050514.1:466333-472089 GCF_002922805.2 Oryzias melastigma
GACCCCGAAAGGGAAGAAGCGGTCAAGAAGATGGATGGATGGATGGATGGACCACAGAAACCCTCGTTACTCTACTTTGGTTTTGAAGGCTCTGACATTTTTTCTCGGTGAAACAAAATGGAAAAAAAAAGAAAACTGTCCAAGCACGCCCTGAATGCTGTAATTACAGCACCTAAGTTCAAAATCTAATAAGAGGCTGAGAAGGTGGAGGAGACTTCTCAGCTCAGCGTGAAATGTAGTTGAAAGAGATGATTTTTTACAGTGAAATGAAGCCAGTTCTCTAAGAAGAGCTGGAATCACAATCACTAGCCCCGCCCACTTTTGTCAGAATGACTTTATGGATTTGAGGAGAAAGAAACTGCTGGAGGCATTAAACAGTTATTTTTGTTTTCAATAGACTTAGTTTCAGATTTATTATATGTGTTTAGGTGTAACAGTTTTTTCCACATCTCTCTTTGAGCAGTGGAGATAACCAAATATGTTTGAACTTTTTGTCATTTTTCACTCTGTTGTCTGATTTCTAATGAAGTCAGGTTGTGTATTGAACCATGTTCATAGTTTGTACGAGGCCATTGATTTAAAACATAACTTGAATGAAAGACAAGAGGAGCTAACTGTTTTTGCCTTGAGAATTTGTACATGACTGGTATAAAGTAATGTAAAGTAACTAGTAGTGAATTACTTTTTAAATAAGTAATAAGTAATCGTTCACGTGCCAACCTGGGTCCATCCTCTGCCATGCCACACTCCATCAGCCTGCCTCACCGCCTGGATCATCGCCCCGCTCCGGAACTACTCCTCGTCTGCTACTCCATTCCTGTCCCAGCATCAGCTCCACAATAACGACGGACAATAAACTACTGTCAAACTTCAGCTGCCTCCCGTAATCCTTCCGGGTCCAGCACCTGGGTCTCCTTCGATCCGTGATCATGACACAAATTAGCCTAAAAACTGGAAAAATGTTTAATTTTGCCAAAACAGCCAGCATAAGGCTATAATATTAGCTAAATTCCAAATTTGCCCAAAAAGCAGGATTTTGTTTTTTTAATTAGGAAAAAAACAGCTAGCATGCGGCTAAAATAAAAGCTAAGCTCCAAATTACCCTAACAACCCAGTGTTTGCTGAACATTTTAAACTTCGAATGGTGTCTCTAGCAGAATTTTTTTTAGGACAAAGTTTCTGCAGATCATCAGAAGTTCATTAGAAACTTCTCTCCGAGTTGTGGGTGGGGTTGTTGGTGCTTTTGCTTCCCTTTTATGTCCCTCCACTGTAGTTTTTTTGCACCACAAATATGATCTTTTTCAAACAGATATCTTTCGTCTGCTCCTAATTTACATTTATGTGAATAAAATGAATACTCCAGAATGGAATTTTTAGCTTAATTTTCCTAAAATATGTCCTCCATCCTCATAAAAATACCACAAGATGTTAAAAACAAACAAAAAAAAGGGGATCAGTTTTCATTGGAGCGGAGTTTAAAAACTGCAGTCTAGCTAAAGTCCTCATACAGTAGGTATGGATGTAAAAGTGTGTGGGGGAACGGGGGTTGCTTTACATGCCGGGGTTGACCCGTAGAGGTGTTGCAGGTTTTTGGGTAGTCTGGGCTCATGGAGGATCAGGGACCTTAAGATGAGCGCAGGTCTTTTTTGCGGTTCTCTTGCAGCCACCTCAAGGGAAGTCAAGAAAATTGATTATACAGTGATCGTGCATGTTCAGGCATATTTTGAAGTGTCTGTAAAGATAATGTAAGTTAGACGCACTTATGATGAACAAGTGATGCTGTCATTCGGTGCTTCATACAAGGGATGTTGATTGTCTAAGTTCCTCATTCAAGGGTTTATATGTTTGTAAATCTGACTCTGAAAGAGACAGTGCCTCATCAGACACAAACCTCACTGCATGCCACTGGAAGTAACGTATGACATGAGTCAACCTGTTAAAGTGGGAATGAGACAATATACCTAGGGTTCTCCTTACCCTGACACCTGTAAGTGTGACACAAGCAAGAGCTTTGTCATACCTGAGGTGTCTAGCCAAAAGCAGAAATAGAATACAATTGTGGACTGCTCAGAGAAAACTGTGTGGGTCAGGTCAGATTAAAAATCCAGAATTCATTTCAGCTTGAAAAAGGAAGTTTGTTGGAAAAAAAAAACAAACTCTTATCATAATCTCAGGCAGAAATATCCATTTGTGAAAAGACTGTAACTTTATCATTATTAAAAGTAAGTCTTTAAAGCAGAGCTGCTTTAAATGTGGTTCGAAATGTAGCCAGTAAACAGTGTTGGGTAAGTTACTTTATAAAAGTAATTAATTACTTTACTTTAGCTACTAGATGAAATTGTAATGAAATTACTTTACTTATTTTAAAAAGTAATTCACTACTTGTTACTTTACATTACTTTATACCAGTCATGTACAAATTCTCAAGACAAAAACAGTTAGCTCCTCTTGTCTTTCATTCAAATTATGTTTTAAATCAATGGCCTCGTACAAACTATGAACATGGTTCAATACACAACCTGACTTCATTAGAAATCAGACAACAGAGTGAAAAATGACAAAAAGTTCAAACATATTTGGTTATCTCCACTGCTCAAAGAGAGATGTGGAAAAAACTGTTACACCTAAATACATATAGTAAATCTGAAACTAAGTCTTTTGAAAACAAAAATAACTGTTAAATGCCTCCAGCAGTTTCTTTCTCTTCAAATGCTGAAAGTCATTCTGACAAAAGGGGGCGGGGCTAGTGATGGTGATTCCAGCTCTTCTTAGAGAACTGGCTACATTTCACTGTAAAGAATCATCTCTTTCAGCTTACAAGCAGCTCTTCAGGTTGTTTTGTTGCTTCATTATAATCAAAAATATAAAACTATATACAAAATGAATTAATACTACTACCATTAATAATAATAATGTATTTTATTTATGAATGTTGATTATATATAGACACTTTTATTTATTAACTTCAGATCAATTGTAATAAGAATAATGATAAAATGACTTCCGTACTGCTCACAAAAATTAAAGGAGCACTTTAACCCTTCCGCTCCCTTTGGGGTCCAGATGACTCCAAGGTGGACAGGATTTTATGTCTGCCATGGACATTAGTGAAACTCAAAAATCAATGATAGAAAAAAGTTTGGCGCTCTGTCTTGTGGGGTCCAGATGACCCCACTTTTAATGTAAACAGGCCAAGGAGAGCAGAAATGGCGTCAGCTCCGGAGGTCCAACGCTAAGATGAGAAGTCTCCTTCAGCTTCTCAGTCTCTCATTAGATTTTGAATTTAGGCGCTGTGATACATTATTCAGGGCGTGTCTGGACTTTGACAGATAACCCCCACTCTGCAGTGGAATGCGTGCGCGCGCACCGACCGAATGCATCGGTTGCTTTTTTTTTTCTCCATTTGGTTTCATTTAATCGAGAAAATGTCAGAGCCTTTAAAACCAAAGTAACGCAGTAACAAGGGTTTCTGCAGTCCAGTAATTGTAATTTATAACCAAAATTTAAACTGTAATTCGTTACGTTCCTCCGTTACTGACAAAAGTAATTACATTACAGTAATTTGTTGCTTTGTAATCTGTTACCATCAACACTATATATGTCTCATAATAACCAAAACCGCAAGGCTGACTGAACATTTGACAGAGCTTGTTGTTTTGGTTGCGGTGTGAAGCAGCTCGGTGCGCTCTACTGCCGACTAGTGGTCGGAGGTGGAAGTGAAAAACAAAAGCAAGACGGTGAAGGACGCTCATAAATAATTAAATAAATATCGCAATGGCAACCTTTTAAATCGCCAAACGAAATATTGCAATATATCGCCAAAGCAATTTTTTCCTACACCCCTAATAAATAGTCACCATCTAGCTACATTAGCGCTAAGAAATACATAACAACATCGGTTTTATAACTTTAAAAAGTCATGGTAAAACAAAAAGTCATTACTTACATTTAATGTAAACTTCCCTGCTTCATAGTACACCCACAGCAAGAAATGAGCTTCTCCTTTGTGGCACGCCGCGACAGGTTCATCCTCACGGAGAAGTGAACGCACATCGAGAAAATTGGAGGGGTAGGGAGAAGCTTTCATGGGTAGTGGAAATTGGAAATGAAACTCGTGCTTCTTAACAAAGATTTATAAATTTAGAAGGATGCTTTTTTCTTTGTTTTGGGTCATGATGGAAGATTTATGACTCGCTACTGAGACCATGGACTGAACTGGACGGAGTGGACCCCCCACCCCCCCTCCCAGGAATACCCGTTGGCTCCAAGAAGTCGAAATCCCATAGACTTCTATTGAAAAGTAAACAGCTATTACTCAGTCATTCTATTGTCAGAATAACCATTCTTGATCTGATACCATTTTTTTTTTTTACATGATCTCGCTTTTTAAATATTTTTCCTGTAGTGCAAGTTTTTTGAGTCATAAATGAGAGAATCAGATGCCTCAATAAAAGCATTAAACTTTTGACTGACACATTCTCCTGAGCCCTCTTAGGAGGAGTAGTGGTGTGGACTTTGACAAGCTCACTCCTGATTGGCAAGAGTGGTTGCTATAGAAATGTTGACTCAAAGAGACTCGGACCAATCAATGGTTCCAACATGGTGACATCCGTAAAATAAATAAACATGAAGTTTCCATTAACTACTTGTTTATATATATATTTATTTGAGTGTCAAATTTTTAATATTTAATTGAAGTTTACAATGTGTACTTTCTTTTTAAGTCGCTCACTTTGATCAATGTTCATCTCAATGTGACCAAGGATATTTTTACAACTAGTTCTTTCTTTCTTTACTTTTTTTCTTAAAAGTTAAAAAAAGAGAGAGAAAGAAACTTGGACTGCAGCCTTATAGCCATTTGTATATATTCCAAAAATGTAAGTGACTGCCAATCCAATCATTGCACAGGCTGTTAAAATACAATTTTAAAGTACCGGTAGTTTCAATTGCCCCTTTAATAAAGGAAACCATGAATTACCGTCTTTGAAAGAGAAGGAATTTATACACTATCCCCTAATTTGTTGCGGCTGCCACATTTAAAATGACACTTTTTACACTATTTTTCATAGTCATAGAAAATATGTCTTCTAGTTAGTAAAAAAAAACAAAAAAAAAAACAATCGTTTTTCAGCATTCATTTAACACATTGGTTAAGGTTCGTCTATTGGACCTGGAATTCCTACAGAAATGAATGCTCAGTATCCGGTATCCTTTCACTATTTTTTTCTTTAAGACCATTGAATCCACAGCTGGTATAAAAATTCTCCTAACAAAGAGCCAGTATCTTCACAGACATAATGTGGACATTTTTTAGCAGGCAGCCTGTACCAGGCACATCGTCTTCTGGTATAATGGACTTCCCAAAGTCCTTCTTGGAGCTCTCACATAGTCGGGATCCATTTTTAGGTTCCATTATGAGCCTGCTTGTTGCTGAACTTTCATGACAGGTGATAAATATTAATAGTTTGAAATGAATACTGGGAAATAAGCTACATTTGGTGTGAGAAGCTTCAGGCTTTTAGAAATGTGAGCGATAGATTTCAGTCACCTTCACATTGTCGCGAACTGTAACAGCAAAATACACGAGGCAAAAAAAACTGACGATACTAGTAGAAAGTATTTATTTTCGGCCGTGTGGTTCAAGGTTATTCTCATGTACAGTGCTGGCCCTGGGCTGCACACACAAATACTACTGCCCACAAAAAGAAGCACCGTAACTGCCTGGAATCTATTGAAGTATTTTTTTTTTTTTACTT
>NC_050514.1:472287-484482 GCF_002922805.2 Oryzias melastigma
TGATTATGATAGCTTTGTGCCTTGCTAGCGTAAATCTTCACCGCTGCTACATCTGCCCAGTGCTGATCCTGCTCATGTGATTCAATAAAGGTTTTAATTAACACAAGAGTGATAAATGTTTCATCTAAACATTTTCTCTACCCGGTATGTCCCTTTTGGGGTCACATGGTTGGGCGAGTATGTCACATGGCATGAGAACTGTTGGTAGTGTAAACCATTTGTGTCATTTTGTTGCATGTTTCTTGTTTTTTCCCAGTTTTAAATGAGCCTGAAGCGCATCCAACAGTGCTGTGTTTTGAGTTGTGAAAGCGCTGGGATGGTAGCAGCAGTGGGAGCTTGTTAAAAGAACGACAGCTTCGGCTTTCATGAGGAATGAGTATGCACACAACTGGACGCATGCTGTGCATGGATCTACGGGCACTGTGCATGTTTTGCACCAAACGCAGCCACCCGCTGCTAGAATCGTGGTGTGGGAATTAAAAGAGGTCCATTGACATGAAACTGTTATTTTATTTGAAAAAAAAAAAAAGATTTTCAGTTTAAAAACTGTTGGACAAAATGACCACAGGCACACAAAGCTGTTTATTTTTATCCGCTAAAGCTCTGTATGAATGAAAAAGGATTTTTTTTTATGGCTTATGGGAATAAACTTTACTTACTAAAGGAAAGGAAGGATGACACGACAGATCAAATCAGATCCCAGATACAATCTTTCCTGACATCCACCAAAAGCTACATTTCAGTGCATCAAGGCTCCATTTGAAACAGAGCTTTTGACAGTCCCCGGAGAATTTTCCCAGAGTGCTTTACTGTGTATCTGCAGGTATTCTGAGGTAAAGTCATTCGATCTTCAATCATAGATCTGACCTTAACATCAAACTTTATCCGCTTTTCTTTTTTTTTTTAAAGAGGCCAAAGAATTGCACTTTGATTGAACTCAATTAACCTTTACTGGTAAAAAGGTAAAAACGACTTAAAAAGTAACAACAAATGTCAGACTATTCCTTTCTCCTCCACTGGAAGGGCCGACGGGTCCAATCCACTCTGCTTCATCTGAACGGCTATGTCAAACAGGTAGTCGTAGCACTCGCACCTGTGAACAAGTAGCAGGGAAACAACCTTTGGTCACGTTCGGTCATTTTATAATTCAGAAATACTAGGGGGTGTAACCATTAATCGATCAATCAATTTCTATTCCTTCAATTCAACTGGAACAATTTGGATAACATTTTTTTTATTTTAAAAAATGTTCCCAGTAGTGTTTTAGTTATGATCAGGAAGTTTTTAACCAAAATTCTACAACATAAATGTGGATTTGAAGCCTGTTTCCGAAATCTCCTCTGAGAGGGCGTGGCTTTGTGTCTCGCTAGCGTAAATCTTCACCGTTGCTACATAAAAGCATCCATCAATCTGGGTAATGTCCAGCCGTATGGTTCTGATCCGGATGTCAGCTGGGACGAGGAAGTGAAGATCTTCATGGACAGAACTTCCTCCAAAATCCTGATTCTTTCTCCTTCCAGTTCACCAAAGACTCTTTTAGCTAATTCTCCAATGTTTATTGACTGTGATCAATACATTCAATCATTGGTTTCTCAGAGTTCTTGATAAAATAATCAAAGCTAACATCAAAATGCTCTTTCATTGATTTACAATCCTTTCCAACTGCGGTCAAATGAGCCGCCGTTCACATTTCCGTGGTCACATCAAGAAGCTCTGTGGAGTCTGGTGGAGATTTTCCAGCGTTCTCAGTCCTGCTACCGTAAGTATTGGATGAAACTCACACCAAAAATCCAGTGATGCTGATTTGACCACAGAAATGTGAACGGCGGCTCATTTGACTGCAGTCAATGTGAAAATACCATCTTCTCTTCTCCAGAACCTGAACTAGACACTAGGAACAGATGAGGGTTTAGTGCATGTGCAGCAGAGCTGTTGATGGAAAGAAGATCATTCATTCAAACAGAGTCTGTCCAAGACAGTTTGATTGACAGATTTAAAAGGAGAAATACTTGGAAATACAAAAACTAAATGATTTCTTATTACATTTGTTCTCTTTCATAAGACAAATGCCACACATACTTGTTAAAACCTCAAAAAACAGAATTTCTGCTGGAGGGGCACTTTTTAAAATCAGACTGTATTATTAAAAAGTCCTTTCAAAATTAGCTAAATCAATAATCAATATCAGAAAATACCATTTGGACTGAGTTATGTTAAGTTTATTTTGATGAATTTAAACTCATATGGTTGAACTTTAAACTTTAAAGTCTGGGTCAGTGAACTGGATTGTTCAAAATGAACAAACAATAACGATGAATCAGATCTTCAACCACAAATTATGATAGGAATCGAATTGTTGTCAAAAGAAATCGTTACACCCCTAAAAAATACACATTCACAAACAAGTCTAGCTGTGTGTGGAAAGAAAAACTCACATTGTTTTGGCTTTTTCCCACGACTCGCCCCACACATAAACACCGTGTCGTCGGACAAGAACTGCACAGGCATCCGGGTATTCTTCCATCGCTCGAGCCATCCGGTCTTTCAGGTCCTTTTCTTCTGGTGTGTTTTCAATAATAGGCACCACTAACATGTCATCGTACCTGTACAGGCATGGCACAACTTTAAAATGGCACAAAGGTTTATTACACCAAGTCTGAAACAAACATTACACCGAGGTCTGCTGCATAATTATCTCATTTCATTGTTTTCCTTATGTCAACCTTTTTATCTGCAGGGTTATGTAACATCTAAAGCCGGATCTGTTGTGGAACCAAACAAAACCTTCTACAGTCTCCACTGATGACAGGCTTATACTGTTTGCACTAACAGGATATAAAGATCTAAAAATTCCTAAAAAAAAAAAAATTGAGAAAAAGGGTCAACAAATACACTTGAAGACCCACTCTGATCATCTTTTGAACTATTTTTATAGTGTTCCCAGTGTTTTTTTTAATTAATATTATGATGTTTTTAACCAAATATGAAAAAACATCTTGACATAGTTTCTGCAGAACAGCAGGAGTTCAAAAGAAATTCACCTTTGGCTCAGAGTAACCCCACCCCCTACCCATCATCCATCTCTTTACACTTTCTCCTGCTAGCTTACAGCTAAGATTATCGGTGCAACAAAAACAGCTAGCAATATTGGAGCTATCCAGCCGTACAGATTGGAGCCAGATTCCAGCTCAGACGAGGAAAACAATGATCATGGAAATGGAAAACATGGATCTAGTTGTCTACAAGAGGATGCATTAGAATGGAGATTGTAGCTTTTACGTCACAGCTACAATCTTTTTCAAACAGCATTTTTATGTCTGCTCCTGAGTCACAACAAAATGAATAAAGAAATACTCAGAAATGCAATTTTAAGCCTAGTTGTCTTTAGGCACAGTGAGGCAAGAAAGTATAAAGTTAGCCACTAATGTGCAAGAGGTGAGAGAGGCATTTTATTTTCATCATAGGTCCCTCAACTGTGACAAACAAAAAAAAATCCAGAAACTCACATTGTCTGATTTTTTAATAATTTATTTGTAAATTATAGGGGAAAATGAGTAGTTGGTCAATAACAAAAGTTCATCTCAATACTTTGTTATAAACCTTTTGTTTGTAAAACAGCAGTCAAACATTTTCTGTAAGTCTTCACAAACTGTTGCTGGTAATTTGGTCCATTCCTCCATACAGATCTCCTCTAGAGCAGTGATGTTTTGGGGTTGTTGCTGGGCAGAAAACGTTTGACTGCTGTCATTACCAACAAAGGTATATAACAAAGTATTGAGTTGAACTTTTGTTATTGACCAAATACTTATTTTCCACCATAGTTTGCAAATAACTTCATTAAAAATCAGACAATGTGATTTTCTGGATTTTTTTTGCCCCACTGTATGTCCTCTATCACCAGAAAAATGCTATAAAAACGTGTTAAAAAATGGATTTTCATCGGGGTGGGACTTTTATGGGTCTTTTGATCTTTATTATGACTTTACCAACCAAAATTAAAAAAAAAGGAAATCGTTTCTCCAGAACCACAAAAGTTCATCAGAAATTAGCGGGCTGGAATGTTGGCGTGGAGCTACCCTCCCTGTTGCTAGGAGTTCAGAGCAGAGAGTTTGTATCCCGCCTAGAGGACGTTCTACAACGAAAATAAGATTTTAATAAAATGGTTATTACACATTTATATCTGCTCCTGATTTATAACGATTTGCACAAAGAAATACTCAGAAATGATCCAATACATGCCCTCTGTCATGATAAAAATGCCACAAGAACATGCTAAAAACACAATTTTTATCGGGTAGTTCTTTAAATGATGAATACGTATCTGTTAAAATGTTAAATACAAGGGGAAAAAAAAAGGTAAAACTGAAAGTCTTTAAGCACAATGGTCAGAAAACATTACCCACCCACCATGTTAAAGCAGGGCTTTGCATGCGGCTGATTTGATGGTTATGCTTTTCTCAGCTCCCATGCAGGCGAGGAGCCAAGCATGTCGGTTTCCAGAGAAAATTTGGCAGGTGCTGCATCTACTGATACGGAAACTTTCTTGTTCCATTTGACAGAAGCTGATCTGGTGCCAGAGCGCCGTCTTGATTAATTATTCTTTTTTGGGTTGAGCAAATGGAAACTGTCTTTGGGCTTCAGGAATGTTTACTACTTGATTACATACCGATAGTTAGAGCCGGAGGTGCCTTTCCGAATCCCCTTGATCATCTCCTGGTGCGTTATCCTGAACTCTTTGCCAGAATACAAAAGTGTTGCCATGACAGCAGCCTTGGAGTGGGTGTGAATAACAGCCTGTGCCCCTGAGTTTTAGACAGAAGAAAGTAGTTTTGTGTTTAACAAGGCTTAACAGAGTTTTTCTAACACATACAGTACAAAACAATGATGCATCAAGTCATAATCATCTCTGTCAAACCGTGCAAATATTTTTAAGTCCGTTTATTTTGTCTTTAAAAAAAAAAAAAAGATTACATGTTCTCCTGAATAATTAAGTCTGATCACACCTCACAGATCTCAAAGCTTCCATAATATTGAAACAGAAAATTGGGCTTTCACATTGATTTTAAGAAATTCAAGGTTTCTTAAGTTTTGACTGCAGAGTGGGAGGCAGCGCCTTCAGCTATCTGGCTCCTGTTTTTGTTGATCCAACTCCCTGTTAGCTTTTTGGATTGGACCTGAAACGTTCAGTTTTGATTTATCTCACAGAGAAGAGTGTCTCCTTTGTCTTGATGCTACAGCCCAGTGATTGTGAAGAGAAGAGTGAAAAACTAAAAGAAGGAAATTGCTCCTTTTCTTTGGCAAACAGGAATAAAGCAGATAATTTTAAAGAGGAATAGAATCAACTTTTATTTAATTTATTTGTGAAATTTGTAGCTTGAAGTGTCTGTTCTGAACTGGTTGTCTACATCTGAATTTACCATAAAAAATAAAAAAATAAAATTAATCCAAAAACAAGACACTTTTAAGACGATAAAGCTAGTGTTAGCATAAAATTACAATGCTTAGTCAGGGGTATTCAAGTCCAGGCCCCGAGGGCCGGTGTCCTACATGTTTTCCAACCAACCTTCCATTGAAGCTCCTTATTGGCTGCTAATTTCCAGGATCAGGTATGTTTAGCCAATAAGGAGCTTCAATGGAAGGTTGGTTGGAAAACATGTAGGACACCGGCCCTCGAGGCCTGGACTTGATTACCCCTGGCTTAGATTATTCTCTTATTTGGATGGTAGAAACACCAATAAGCGGGAAAATACTGCAAAGATGTTAAATACACAGCACATTTAGTTTGTTCTTTTAAATGTCGCCTCTGTTACTTAGTCAGTGATGAATCTTCCTGGCAACTTGTTTACCAGTAAACCATTTTAAAGCAGTAGCAATAAAAACATTGAATATATACATGGTAGTGTGAAAGTTTTTCTTTTAATAGACCAATCAGAAGACAGCCCTCTGTCTCCACCACAATTGTCAAAAGTCATTTTGCACATGCACTCAGCCAGAGCCCCTGCGAGCGCACACGATAAAATGTTGCGCGTGCATGCCCTCACTGAGATTCTCCTAGCGCGCCATTTTTGTCGCACTGCTAATTTTAGGTTGGGGTTGTGAGGGGCTGTAAGCTAGTGGGAGAGCATGTAAACAGATGGATGACCAGAGGTGATGGTGGGCTTAACTCAACGCCAATGGTCCCATCCACAACTCAGAGGCAAATTTGTAATGAATAACTACCGCTCTGCAGAAACTATGTCCAAGAAAAAAAACATGTTTTGATTTTGGCTGAAACAGCTCTACCTACTAGGAACACTTCAACAACAGATTAAAGATAAACGGAGCGGGACTTTAAGGCTAAATTCTACTACTATGTAGTGCTGCCACAAACGATTATTTTAATAGTCGACTAATCACCCATTTTCTTTCCCGATTAATCGACTAATCAGGTCATGCGCAAAGTGGATGTAAAGCACACATCTTAACCATCATTAGCTTTAAACTAACTAAACACTAGATATATAGCATTACCCGCAACAATGCTAGTGTGAATGCTACAAGCTGAATTTGGCTGCTTTAGATGCTAGTGAAGATAACTGAAATCGCTGAAGCTGAAAGAAAAATTATTAGTTAAATGCCAAATTAGCCTAAAAAAACTGACAAAGAGCCCAAGTTCGCCAAAACAGCTAGCGTGCTGCTGAAATATTAGCTTATCTCCAAATAAGAATAAAAAAATAAAAAAAGCCTTAAATAGCCAAAATACCCAACATCCAGCTAAAATATATTGACTGAACTTCAAATTAGCCTAAAAAACAAAAGAAAAGCCTAAATTAGCCAAAATAGCTAGCATGCACCTGAAATATTAGCTAAACTCCAAAATAGCCTAAAAGTCGTCGATTAGTCGACTAATCGTGACAGCCCTACTACTATGTAATGTGAGGAGGGGACCAACCTCTCATGGTGTAGGCATTCATGAAAAGTGGTGTGCACTGACTCTTCTTCAAATTCTTCCAGGGAGGAGGACAGCTGATGTCTCTCTCTTCCACATCACACACAAACATATCTTCTGGCTGAGAAAAATCATAATATGGAAACTTAAAAAACACAATTTTTCAAACAAATCAAAATTTGAGACATTCCTACAGTGAACAAAGTTCATAATGTTGAGACTTCACTTACCTGAATTCTCTCTTTCTGGACACCTGATGGTGCAATGTAAATCTGGTCTCTGTCAATTACACAGACAAATAGTTGGAACTTTGTATAGAAAAGCAGCCATATACTTCAACACTTTACAGGTTCATAGACGGATTACTAGATCTTTTAGTATAGTTAATTTATTGAGTTACTCTGGCATTTTGTAGCATCTAAGATTAGAAACATAACAGTTTCCTTAACCCTTCTGTTTCTATTCCTTTTCCAGGGGGTCGCCACAGCGAACCGGTTCCTCCATCTAAGCCTGTCTTCAGCATCCTCCACTCTAACACCAGCTACCTTCATGTCTTTGTTCACTGCATCCATAAACCTCCTCTTTGGTCTTCCTCTAGACTTCTTGTCTGACACCTTTAGACTCAGCATCCTTCTACCAAAACACCCACCATCTCTCTTTGGGCTAAATTAACAGAAACAAATTCTCAAAATTTCCTGGAGAGGGTAAGGCTCCTATTTCTCTTGATATTTTTATTCTCTGGAAGACACAAAATACTGTCCATTGTTTTATTTATTTTTTTGTCAAATTTGAATAATTTAAGTTTAACAGAGGTGACAAGGAAGTGATGGGTAAAGTATGGTGTTCAGGACAGAAATATTACACAATATAGGCAGACAAACTATGGGAAAGGGAGTGGTGAAGACATTTTTCTAGCAGAGAGGAAAACAGGGAGATACATAAAAGTGGGGACAAGGGCAACTTGATTATATCTTGTTCAGTCATAGCAATAAACAGCTGTAAAGTCGCTGCTGAGTTAGTCAGACAGTATAGCATGGCTGGGTATGTGATGACTCTGGTGGTGAAGAAGATGAGCAGAGACGTCAAGTGGTTGTAGAAATTAAATTTGATTTAAAAATGCCCTTGAGGAACTACAGAGGTAACTAGAGTGAGTCATACTTTAACTTTGAAGATCTAGAGAAAGTCTATAACAGGTTAGGGTTAGTGTGAAGAAATCTGGAGTGGCAGAAAAGTACAGGATATGTATGAGAGCTGTAAGACGGGGTAAAGTGTGCTGTGGGTGTGACAGAGGATAAAAGCGGTGAGACTACACCAAGGATCAGCTTTGAGCTCGCTCTTGTTTGCTATGGTGATGGACAGACTGACACATGAGGTTAGTCGGGATCATGATGTTTGCAGATGACATTGTGATCTTCCTGAGAACAGGAAGCAAGTGGAGGAACATCTAAAGTTTGCTCCAGAAAGAGAGGATGAAGGTCAGCCTCAAAAAGACAGTGTTTTTGTGTAATAAAGAGGAACTTATGTGGAGGACGGTAAGGTTACAAGGAGCAGGGCTATAGTTTAACTTCTTGCACAGGCTTTTGCTTCTAAACTGCATTTGACTTGCTGCCGTCTGCAGCTGAAAGAAAAGTAACACTCGGGTAGACCATTTAATGCAGCATGAAATGCATCTCATAAATGCAATTAGCTATTGAAGGATTTCAACTCAAAATGTTAAGACTCGATCACAAATGCACAATTGGCAGCCATCGTCTTCCCACAATCTCTACAAAAAGTGTGGTACATGGTATTTACTAGAGATGTAAAAGATGTTAGATATGTATCGAAAAATTGATCAGGCGGTAGGAGTAACAGCAGTATCAGTTAGGAATGTAAAAAATAAATCGAAAATTGGTCTAGTAACTGCAGTAACCACTGATAGGAACATGATTATGTTGGTAAAACGGTATAAAATCAATCAAGAAGTTAATAATTGATTTCTGGTAAACTGCAGTTTCTCTTTCTGTTTTTTTTTCTACCGTCTGTCTTTTTTTGTAAATGTGATGGAAACAAAAAGACGTCCAATGATAAGCTTGCTTCTTCCAAGTAATACATTGAATTCATTTCTCTGTCAAATGCCATGCATTATTAATTATAGCTTCAAATCAATATGAATAAGTAATATCTAGATTTGATTTTTTTGTTAAAAGAATCAGACTGTATCGTACCGCCAAAAAGTCTATTGAATCCTTTATGTATCGATTTGTGGACCATGTACCGAGATGCTTATCAAATTGTGTAAGAGAGAACACATCCCTAGTATTCACTTTATTGTTTCTGAGGAGGGAAACTGGTCAAGCCTGCTCTAAAGCTACGTTTATACCAGACGTGTGAAGCGCTTCCAAGAGTGGCCATAGGTGCAAATCTTGACAAATCTTGAACATGCATTTAGCTCAAAGTATTCAGACTGTAGAAGCAGGGGGGGGCCTTTTTCTTTTTCAACTGTTTACTAGCGCATAACTTCCACCTACAGTTGGAAGAGGCTTGGTGTAAAATGCAAATATTATGAATCTTGCTCCAGGCTTTTTTCTTTCATAGCTCTATTCTGACACATGAAAGACTTGGTGTCATAGGATTCCAGCTGGAGACAAAATGCAATTATTAATTTCTCTATAATCAATTTCAAACAGTTTGCACTTCGGTTAACTAAAGGGGACGCCATCCATATGTCGCTACCAAATCCAAGTTCCTGATTGGTCAAAGTTCAATCTGGCTTAACTTTCAATGCACATTTTTGTGTTTTATTTGTAGAGCCTGAAAAGGGTCGTAGCAACTTGCGTAGTGACGCGTGAACATGAAAGTTTGAAACGGGGAACCGCAAAACACGCATATATTCGGGTATTTGCATTGACTTTTTATTAGACTTAAGACATGTATAGATGTTAGATTTGTATACACCCCTGTACAGCATACAACAGTTTTGGTACCCCCCCCCCCATATATATATATATATATTTATAAACCTGCAAAAATATAAACCTTGATGTAGTGATCCAACAAAGACAAAATCTGACTAATTTCGGTTAATTACTTTCTTTCTGAACAGTGGAATAATGATCATTTTTCATGTTGTGCTTAGTAAACCACCTGGATGAGTCATTGCAAAACCCATGGTTTTAATTTATCAAGTCAGCAACTCTAGTTAAGGTTCACCATTGTTACAAGTTTTTCCTCTATTCATTAGTAATGACTCACTGTGGTTCTCTTTTTTTCCTGAAACCTTAAGGCAATACACACGGTTGTGGTTTGCAACAAACATAAACAGCTTGGCTCCTCTCTCTGCATGTAATTCTGTCCGTTTCAGCAAAAGTTGTGAAATCATGAGTTCACCATTTGCATTGTCTGAATAAGCCGTTTTATTTCGAAAATTGAGTGGATGCCCTCAATAATGATTGCTTTTGCTTTCTCTCTTCTACAAAGGCATTCTTATGGCTCAATCCTATTTATGTAAATCAGTGCGATTCAGTAGCTGCAGAATGGAAGAATGGATTTCCTGTTTATCATTAGCACTACAGCACATGGAGATGATTCCTATTGCCTCACAAACATGGAAATATATGTCTGGCGTGACCACACGCCACGATTTTAATGAGTTCTATTTAAGGCTTACTACACACAGTGACCAAACCACAAATATACATGCAGGGTATTCTAGTCTTTATAAATATGACTAGTTTATATATTGAATGAATATATATGAATCAGGGGATTTTCTTTTTTAATAAAATGTTTGTGAAAATAAATATTTTTTTATTTTTTCAGTATAATAAATTAGTTTATTTTAACCCTCCCGCTGTCTTTGGGGCCCAGATGACTCCAACCACATATTGATGTGTGATTCCTTCCATGACAAATGTGGACAAAGGAGGACAGGATTTTATGTCTGCCATGGACATTAGTGAAACTCAAAAATCAATGAGAAAAAAAAGTTTAGTGTACTGTCTGGTGGGGTCCAGATGACCTTACTTTTAATGTAAACAAGCTAAGGAGAGTGGAAGGGTTAACTGGGAAAAAACATTTGTTTTATACTTAATGATCAAACACAACATTCAGACTAAGATTTTGACATAAAGGCCCTATCATTGCATAGATATGTAAAATATTAGTGGTCCATATATTCTTTCTGGTGCCAATAAAAAGGAGACCTTATATGAAGGAGTCTATCAGATGAAAACTTAAAACTACATGGGGATTGTTGTAGTATATTTACTAGTCATAAATCATAAATTAGTCAAATAGTTTAAAAATAGAATTTATATATATATATATATATATATATATATATATATATATATATATATATATATATAATGTAGAAGAAAGGAATAGCACATTTAAAATCATCATCAGTTGTTTCGCTGGAAGTCTTTGCCATGTTTGTCCAGGTGCAAACCTGCCCAGATAAGAAGAATGTAACTGATTTAGAGTCCAAGATTTTGCAAGACCTCCCTCAGGAAATGAGTCATTTCAAAACCAAAGCCACTGTGGGAGTTAGGCGGGCAGCAGCATCAGAACTTCTGATTCAGCTCTGTAATTAGACCAATAATCCATGAGCTTTCTGCAAATATGTAATATCTTTATTGTAATGTGAAGCAAGTAACCTACCGTCAAAAGTTTTTTCTTGCTACATCATGGAAGATAGGAGTGATGTTGAGAGTATAACTTGTATTGAGCATATTTGTTTTGGAGAGGTCTAAAGAAGAGCCGGCAATCACATCTCCATTCAGAGACTCTCCCAGTACAGTGAATGTCACCTTCAACTGCAGGAGTTGTCTCTGAATGACGGACGCTTTCAGCAGTACTTCCGTCTCTGCTTCATGACTTGCTGTCCCGGCAAGAGAGCGATGTTGCTACGTCTGTCCTATTGACTGTATTGACTGTCCTAATGACTCACACCGGACGTGGCAGGTGTGTCAAATTTACGTCTGCCGCCTCTCTTTTGACGTTCGTGAAATTCACTGCTTATAGCTTTGATGTCCTTGCCACGTAACAACCGCCAAGTTGTTCTGGGATTCATTTGTTGCCATATCATGGAAAACATGGATGATGCTGAGCGAGTAGCTTGGCTTTATATGTTTTGGAGAGCTTTACAGAAGAGCTGGAAAGCATTTCTGGGTTGATAAAGGTTATTCAGAGTCTCTCTAGGTGCTGTGTACTGCTGCACCTGAGGGCTGATATAACGTTACTTCCCTCTGTCTGTGGCCCAGTTTGAGCATTAACCAAAGGGG
>NC_050514.1:484780-490642 GCF_002922805.2 Oryzias melastigma
GAGTCTCTCTTGGTGCTGTGTACTGCTGCACCTGAGGGCTGATATAACGTTACTTCCCTCTGTCTGTGGCCCAGTTTGAGCATTAACAAAAGGGGGGATATAAAAATAAAACTGGGGGATCTCTTTATTATTGCCTTGATAAATATAAGGAAAACATCCTAAACCCATGAAGCTAGAACAATTGTGCCAGCTACAATGGCACTTGCGGCGGCTCTCCGGGCTGCTGGGCAGCTAACCGTCAACGGGCAAGCAGTAGACCTCGCTAGATCTGCCAGGTGCCGGGGCAGTGGTGATCGCTATCAGCTCTGCCAGAGTCTAGGGAGCGGAGCTCACTAGCTTGCTAAGCTATCCACCGGGTGGCTGGCTAGCGTAGCTGTTGATCCAACTCCATCGGGTTCCATGACCGGCTGGTGTTTCGCTTTAGCCCAACAACAACTGGGACAGTCTCCGGCAACCCCGCAGCCCCAGCCGGTTAGGAAAATGGTAGAAGTTCAGGGTTACTTTAGGTCTGTTCACCCGGGTGCAAAAGGTGTTATCTCTAAAAATGATAAATTTGTTTTGGGTTTATATAGTCCATCGGATACTTTTAGGATACAGTGGCAGAATGAGTTGGGAGTGGAGCTGACAGAGGATGAGTGGGAGGTTTGCATCAAAAATATTCATAGTAGTTCAATAAAGGCCAGATTTGATCTTATTCAGTTTAAGGTTCTGCATAGATTTCTTTTTTCTCCCACTAAGCTGAAGAGGATTTATAAAGAGAAATCAGACTTATCTGTCAAATGTTTGAAGGATCCAGGTACTCCATCACATCTATATTTTCAATGTCAGAAATTAACAACTTTTTGGATATCTGTATTTGATTTTCTTTCACATGTTATGGATAGGAAAGTACTAATACATTCTCTTACCGCAATATTTGGAATCATGGAACCTGGTTTGGTATGTTCAAAGAATGAGAAAAAAGTCATTTCTCTCTGTACTCTACTGGCAAGAAAGGTAGTGTTATTGTGCTGGAAGTCTGACAAACCTCCCTGATTTGAAATGTGGTTGAAAGAATTTTGTAATGTGCTTCATTTAGAGAAGATCAGATACACGCTTATAGGACAAGAAGATAGATAATTTAAAATATGGAAACCGGTTATCACTTTCCTGGACAAAATTAAGTGAATGATGCTCTGTACTGTATATTACTGTCTAGATTACTTGATTGTGTACCACCATGCTGTTGTTTGTTGTATGTTCTTGTTAAACTGTGAAAACCAATAAAAATATATATATTAAAAAAAAAAGAAGTTCAGGACGAAAATCCTCGCATTAAGCCGCCATATTCAATCTTTTTTTGGTCCCTTTGATCTAGTCACAGAAAACGTCATGTTGGCCATATGATGTTTGTGGGCACGCTTGGGCCCTGATTGGTTAACCGCGCCAAACACCCAAATCGCACCGCAGCAGATTCTGTCCTTACATTGACTTAACATTGGAACTTGACACCTCCGAAATTCTTACTACTGGTAACTGAGGTTCCAAAGGGTTAAAATAAACGTTCTAAATTCACAATTTTAGGTGTGATTGTATTTTTTTGAATATTTGCAGATAATAAGTGGCTGGCAAATATTTTAACTAAAAAAAAAAATAATATTATGATTAATCGCGATTAATTTTTTCCAGGTTTAATCAGTTACAATGTTTTAATTGATTCTTGGCCCTATTTTTTATATATATATATATATATATATATATATATATATATATGGTGACTATAAGAATTTTTTGGTATATTAAGTTAAGATGTCATCAGGATTCCTTTTTTTAGAAATAGGCTTCAATGAGTAAATGTTTTGAAGTGATATATACGTATGTGTGTGTATTTTTTAAGTATATAACTCATATATATATAAAGATGTTAAGTTTGACCTATATTTATGTGTATGTATATTTTAAGTGTTTTAAGCTTTATAAACTTTATGTTATTATATTGTCCAGCTTTCTTCCTTTTTACTGACCTGAAAAATGATACGGACAGCGTCTCTAAAACAATGACATGATCCCAAATGTGAGTTTTATGATCTGTTGCATAGTTTAAAACCATAGTTTAAAAAGCAAGAGGGGTCCATGAGTACAGAGCCAATGTTAAACTATTGTTAATTATTCACTTTATGACAACTTTTAAATCTAGAGGTTTGATTGTTTATCATATAAACGAAAATCTTGTTGGGTGGTTTCAAATGTCTTCCAGATAAAATGAGGCTTGGTAAGTTTCCTTTTCCTGGAGGGGTTTCTCTGTAAATGCCACAATAATTCTTCCGAACTGCTTGCTCTGACCCGTCAAAGCCTTCAAGTGATTTCCTGCCCAGTTTCAAAACTTTCACCTCCACATTAGAATAATTTAATATAGATCTCATCTTTCAGAAGAAACTAACCATCCTTCAATTACCGGAACTGAACTTTCTCTTTGTGTAAATAATTTCAGTCAACCCCAGCTGATATATTCAAACGAGCACACTTACAGACAAATATGTCAGTGTTTTATAGACGTTAAATTGCATTTTGTTTTTTATAAACAGTCAACGTTAAGCTGATGAGTGGGACTAAGTGACAAATAATAAATTCTTCCTATATTCATGATGTATTTGGAAGAAATAAATGCATATACAAACCCTCGCCGAAGGCTGATCCCACCACCCGTTCCCGTCACCCATCCTAGCTGATAAAAGAGCCGGCATAATTCTGGAATGAGTACGCGGGGATGCTCCTTCTCCTGAAAAAGAGCCACAAGAAAACGCTCTTTTATAAAGTGATGTCGTCTTAGCACTGACTCTGTTTTCATTTATAGTTTTTAAACATCTGTTGATTGTTCATTTTAGTCGGTGTATTCCCATCATAACATTTTATTCACGTTGTATGGATGACAGAAGAGTCCAAATTAAATGTGTGTAAATGTTTCACCAATTTGACCTTTGCAAGTATCCAATAAACCGCAATACAACCTTTAATTTAAAAGGTGATTGAGTTCACATGAATGCTGATGCATGAACGACTATTGCATACTACTAAATGTATTGATTTTATGAAGGCATTTTAACATCAACATAAATGCTAAATAAGGGATACAAATCTGCTGTTCATGAAAAGAAATGGATGAAAAAATTCGGGTCAACAACTGACAGTTTTATCTAAACATATTTTTCCAGCAGAACATGGTCAGAAACATCATCTGTCTCTGCAGCGTCCCTCAGATGTTCCAACTGTTTTTAGTTTCACAATTCCAGCTCAGATTCTACCAGTGGGGGTGGATCAAAAAGCGAACAAAATATTACTGCTCTGCTAAACGGAGCCTTTCAAATGCACAGCATGGTGCAGAATAAAATGCATCTGACAAAGAGGATACATTTTGGTATGGCTCTTGACATTCTTGGTCTTCAAAAGCAGTTACATAATTTGGACGGGTTCCTTGAGCCTTCATCGTGCTGGACTCTTCCATCCTGACATGACCACATCCAACTCACAGAAGTGGGTAGCCATCATTTTGGAACAAAAAAAGCCCCTAAAACATTCACACGCTTTCCTATTTATATTCTGGAGGAATATTTTTTCCTTCAAAATTCAAACGTGAATAGACAAGCATCCTTCCATTCCTGTTTTATGTGTGTTGGGAAAAGGCCAGTGAAACTCTGTGAAACTACAGTTGGGTTTCTGTCACCCAAACTGATTTCCTGATTGTAACTTTGCCAAATCTGGTCCAGCTGTGATTCATGTTTGGCAGAACTCTGTCTGTTCAGTCGAGTTACATAAATACTGTGGTTTTCCTCATTTACAAACATGCATGAGTTATGTCATATGACCCAACGGCACTAAGAAACTGCACTATTATTGTTTAGTAGCAACTTTTGTCATCATTAGGGCTGGGTATCGGTTATAATTTCCAGAAATGATTCAATTCGATTCGTAAGAGCCTGAATCGATTCGATTCTGATTTTTCCGATTCTTTCGATTCTTCAATTCAATTTTAAGTTTACAAATTTATACACATTTGTTTAGAAATACATTACAAATCTATTATTTAATTTGAAAATATTTATATTAATCTGATAGAGTTCACATGTTGTAAAATTTCTTTGTAAAATAATGAGATTGTTAATATCATACAAAATCCTGGATGATTTCTGGAAAAAATCCCAGGGCTACTATTGGAAAATATACGGTATATGCACATTTCGGCCTTCCGCATTCAAAAGTCTCAAATTCATGTAATGTTAAGCAAGTCTTTTTGTCAGTTCTTGGCCTCTTTGTACAAAACACATAGCCACTGAACATGCGTTGAAAGTTTGACCAATCAGGGACTCTGATTTGGTAGTGACGTATGGATGGCGTCCTTTTAGAGGGGCCATACCATGAAAAAACAATTTTTTTTAGCTTTAAAGTGCATTATACCGTTCATTACTCACTATAAAAAACTCTAAAGCGGTATTTTGATCCATTCACGCATTTCTGAGTAATACTTTAAAAATCTGTGCTCTACAACAGCCCCTCCCAATCCAATAAAACAAGCGATCTGACGTCACGGAGTGAGACAGCCCCTTTCAGAAAAAGTCTGCTCCACCCCCAGACTAACACAAACGCTTCTTTCTCTGCAAAGCTAACAGCTTGAGCTAGCAGCGTTTAGCTAGGCTTGCGAGTCCCTTCCGCCCAGGAAGGTAAATGGATCCGCATTAAAGCGAAAAGGATTCTTGATATGGAGATTATATGTCATCATTTCAATGAATCTTGAAATGTTGTTGTGTGATGTTGTCTGCCTTTTTTGACAGAATTTCAACGATAATGAACCCATTACCCATCGCCATTCAATCTTAGCCAAATTTAGGGAAAAAACAACCGAGCTGCACAGTATGTGGGCTTACATCATTATTAAAAAAAAAGTAATAATGGAAAAAATTTCCCCTAATTTTTTCGTGGGTGACACGCCAGCTCTAGGATGACATCATGAAGTGGGTGGAACCCTCAAGGAACAAAAGGCGGAGCCTCACAGAGTCATTTTACTTCCGGGTATAAAAATAGTTAGCAAAAATAACTCACATTTCATAAATAATTTGTTTTTTTGTTTTCCAAAGGTAATATATGATCATTTCCATGGATATAGTCTACTCTGAAAGAGTTAAGAAAATCATGGTATGGCCCCTTTAAATTCACAGAAGTACCAAACGTATGAAAACTGATCATGAAGGAGAAAATAATTATCACAGTTTGTGCCCAACTGGATTTTATGACACCAACCCTTTTATACATCGGAACAGAGCTGTGAAAGAAAAAGTCTGGAGCAAGATTCACAAGATTTACAATGCTTTTTCTTCAAAGTATAAGAACACGCGCTAGTATCAGGTACTGATAGTTCAGTGTGAACACCATGGGCTACAAGCACGTTCTTAGTCTTCCATAAATATAGTAAGGATGAAGGATGACAAATCTAATTTAGTGATACAGGCTGTTGACTGTGAAGTATATAATTCATATAAATTAATGTTTTGAGTGTATTATTGGTGAAGTTGACAGAGGCTGGGTGTTGAGGTCCCAGGGGAAAGATTTATGGGAAGGGAAAGCATGTGAATGGTAAAGCTGGTATATTTGTATACATGTACATGTTTTTATATAGATCTTTGTGTGTGTTCGATTATATGGACAGATGTCTGATGAAAAAGAGAAAAAAATGGTACTTAATTTCTGTTTCTGAAATAGTTAATATTAAAGATTAAAATTAAGATATATTGTTAGAGGGTAGGATTAAAAAAGTTTTTTAAACTTCTTCCTACTCCATTTCAAACTACACAATTGAGGAGTAATATCTTTTATTAATAATTTATATAAAAT
>NC_050514.1:490696-502081 GCF_002922805.2 Oryzias melastigma
TTCGAAATAAAGGACGCCCGGTGTGAACGTAGCATCAAGCTCCGCTCTGTCAATATGAAAGGAACATGCACAAACCAAAAGTTCATCCAGTTCATATGGTAGTACACAGACTGGAGAATGTTTTTGGAAGATTTTTCTTTTGGACAAACATTTAACAAAGCTTCTACATGATTTCATACTTGCCTCTTTCTCTGAGACCGCTCGTCCTGCATCTTGGCAGCCATTGCTAGTGCCGCACAAAGCTGACATCTCCTGCCATGAAACACAATATTGTTGACAATTCATCATTTCCTAACTGACATCTGAGTTGGGGTGACACTAACATGATGGATTCATGTGAAATGCATGCACGCTCTTGTATAACAGGGAAATTCCCTCCAGTTTCCAATCGTTACGAAAGCAAGTCGTTACTGAGAGAAATAACAGTTGATGGTTAAACAGGTTTCACTGAATGCAGGAAAAAAAATCTCACCATCAAAATAGTCCCAATCCAAAAGTATGCAGCACATTCAAAAGCTGTCAATTACTCAAAATATTGAGAATTTAGTTAAATTGTTGTGGTCAACAAATTTTGTCAAAATTGTTGAGAATTAAAAGAAAAAAAAAACGATTTTAGCAGCAACAGTCAAATTAAAACGATTTTAGCAGCAACAGTCAAATTCTGAGGTATCCACTTGCAGACGAATAGATCCATGTACGTCTTTGTTTCCCTCATCTGAGTTGGAATTTGGATTAAATCTGTACGGCAAGATAGAGCCAATATTGCTTGACTTTTTTTTTTTGCTAATGTAAGGCTGGTGTTGTTAGGGGCTGTAAGCTAGCAGGAGAGCACGGAAACAAAGGTATGATGGGAGATCAGAGAACCCTTACTTCGCTTCATAAGTCAGAGGTGAAATTCTATTGATGTCCTGCCACTCTGCAGAAAATATGTCCTAGAAAATGCAATTCAAAAACAAAAATAATAATAAAAATGGCATACTTATAATTAAAAGACCACTAAGAACACTTTAAAAATATGATTCAAGTGGACTTTACTGGGTCTTAAAATGTCAATAACACTCCTACATGTTAGAACTGTTAACATTTTATTTTGAAAAGGGATCTTTAACAATCAGAACATATCTATTAATTAATAATCCTGTAGCAAAGGAAATATTTGAAATTAAAAATCAAACTAGTTAAGTAATTCAAATTGGATAAATGTAACATAGGTGTTTGTGAAAGCTGTTCTTGTTTGCTAAGACTACAGCATTTTCATAGGAGGATGGGGGTGTTACTGACTTGGCTGCAAAAATAAAAGCACCAGAGGTACAATTCACCCTTGATCCACAAACAAACAACAGATGCTTGGTGTATCAAATGACAGATCAGAGTCTAAAAGTGCGTTAATGATTTTTTTTTCTCCCAAGAAGCAGAGTTTTTTTTTTTTAATCTGGGGGGGAAAAGGTTAAAAAACTACGTGTTTAATGTCACCTTAACGTGCTTAACTAATATAAATTACTTTAGTCTGGTTTTCCAGCGGAACTCTTACAACATTAATGTGAATGACCCAATTGTAAAACCTAAAAAGCATGTTTAACCCATAGAAATTGTGGGTCACGTCATGAAAGTTGCTTGCAGCTGCAGCTAACTTGTAGCCGCGTTCCGATACAAATTAAACACACAGGCCAAGATTTTTCTGTAAACTAACATTTTTGAAGGTGAACGTACTAATAACAGTGTATGGTGTGGTTGCTTACCGCAGATATTTGCAGATTTCCCCCTCTGTTACACACTAAAGTAAACACAGCTCACGCTGGAGATAGCATTACGTCATCAATGCGCGACACCAACAACATCAGCAAAACCGGATGTAGAAATAAAAGGCAGAATTTGTCATTTAACCTGTTAAAAGAATGCTATGCCTAGGTTTAGATTTGGAAATGTTTTTTTTTCAAGCAATCAAAGCAAAACATAATAACAAACAAGACAAAATAAAAAAATACATCTATACAAATATATATCAAACAATAAATATTCATAAAATTGCTTAGAAAATATCCATACATCCACATACAATAGAAAATAACTCAGTTCTTACTCCTAATCATAGATCATAGATATATAAAATCTTTCTTTAAAATACATAACACAAAAACTTAATGATTAAGTTTGTCAAAATGAGTCTAAAAGATTGCTTGAATCAGAGATAGTGAATTTATACAACCCCACCCCTTTTGTTTTAGGTCACCTAACTGTTCCATTCTTTTTTCTATTTTAGCTTGTTACTTTAGTTTGTTACATAAAAACGTGTATTTTTTAAAAGTGTTTTTTGCTAGTAACTAAATATTTTTGTCACAATAACTTTAGACTTAACCTTTGATTGCGAGAACTGGACTGAGTGACCCCTTTCCCCATGTTCCAAACTGGAAGTACCTTCCAGCTCCAAGAAGGTCATCTACTTCAGAATAACCATTCTTGCTCCGATTAGGGCTAGGCACCGATAAAAATTTCCAGAAACAATTTGATTCACAGGAACCTGAATCGATTAGATTCTGATTTTTTTGTTTTTCGAGTCTTTCGATCCTCTCAATTCAATTCAATTCAATTCAATTTTAAGTTTACACATTTAGACACATTTGTTTAGAAATACATTAATAATCTACTATATGTTTATATTAATCTGATACAGTTCACATACTCTAAAATGTATCAGTGAAATAATGAGATTGTTGGTATTACATGGTTTCTCCAAAGGAGAAGTTCTAACAAAAATCTTCAGATCATTAATATTGAAAATATTGATCTGCCTCTCCTGTTTCAGTTTGCCCACTAGGTGGTGATTGCACTATGGCATGACACGTTATTCCAGAAGAAGAAAGTTTGAGGGAAAAAACTGTGTTTTAGACCACAAATGGTTACTTAAAAAAATAAATTTCATTAAAAGAGATTGGAAAATTCATGACTTTGAGTTTATAAAGGTGTTTATTTAGTCAGCGATGTATGTTTAGGTCCACCGATCCTTAGACGTCCTATGGGAAATTCCTTTAGCATTAAGCTAGTGGACTTAGTTTTATGTACTAAATCAATTCATATTTTTATCAATCGATTATTGATCTGCTAATTTTAAATCGATTCAAATCGATTAATTTTATCAACCCAGCCCTTGCTCCGATACATTTTTCTCAACATATTTTTCTTTTTTTCACAGTATTTTTCCTTTATTGCAAGTTATTCAGGTTATAAACTAACCAATCAGATGGTTCGATAAAAGCATGTGGTGCCTGCTGGCCCCACCTCGGACATTTGATTGACAGGTTCTCCTAGCTCGCTTTCAGTGGAAGGGGGGTGGACTTCAAACAAGCTCACTCTAGATTGGTGACCGTAGTTGCCATAGAAACATTGTTTGGACTAATCACTGTTGTCTGGCTCCAACATGGCAATGTCTATATCATGGAAAAATGACAACTGAATTGGTTTCATTTCACTGGAGCTGGAAATAAGGCATTTTCTACATGTGATGTCAAACTCACTCAGTCTGGTTCTTTTTGTACAGTCAACAAAATTAAGAATGTTCAGCGATTGATGTCACATTGATTTTTAAATACATTGGGAAAAATATATATCATTATCATATCAAATCATCCAATCATTCTTTGAATTTGTCTTATTCATGAACCAAAGTGAACTCTGCCAGAACCGTGGTTAAATGTTCAGGATCTATCAACCCACACATCTGTTTATCTGGAACTGGGTCACAGGGACAGCAGTCTCAGTAGAGACTGCTCTTCCTTCTCCACAGAACTTCCTCCAGTGCTGTGTGGACAAAGTCTCTGGGAGCGCCTTGGCATTTTGCCAGGGGAATCATACATACTCTGGTTAAACAAATAGATTAACTCGGCATTGCGTCTTCTTTCTTTGCATATTCTTAATACAGTTATTTTATCCCCAGCCTTTTCAAACAAAAAAGTCCTAAAATGTGGTAGACTTTCAAGTCTGAGTGTCTGAAAACATTTCATAGGTTTAAGATCTTTATGCTAAGATAAATTAAGTTTATCAAAGATTAATTTTCCTTTAAAAGAAATTCATTTTTTTAAAGCAAAAACTGCCTCCAGGTGATTTTTTGGACAGGAAATTATGATTTTATATTCCAACTTTTTTTTCTCTTTTTCATCACTAGTTGTATAACTTGTTTATTTTTTGTCAAATACATTTTTTTCCTTTGTCAAATAAAATTAGTTTTCAATAAAAAACGGAAAAAAGAAAACATCAATATCCAGTTGGATTGCAAAATAACTCAAACATCTGAATTGAAAGCAAATTGTTTCAGTATTTTTTTGATAATTCCTAACTTTTTTCTCAAATGATTTTTGTATCACCTGACCAGATAAATCACAGTTAGCCACAGCCACCTCTCTTGGTTTCCAGTTTGAGCTTTTGCTAGTGATTCTAAAGGAGTCTAAAAACTTAAATAACTAAAATTATTTTGATAGACACACATTATTAGATGGATTTTCACTCTACTCCATTCTCTTCTTCATAGCTTAGCAAGAAGAAACCAGAGATTTGAATAAAGAGATAATCATTATTGCCTCACAACAAAAGATTAAACAAATTACGTTGTTGTATCTTTCTGCTTGGTTGATAATAATAAAGTTTGAGCCTAGAAAATCTTGGAGCCTGATGATCAGGAAGAGTAATGTGAGAAACTCAAGTTACGGTTGCAGGAGGAATTTATTTTTTTTCATCGGAAGAAATTCCTATTGAGTACAGTGGAAAGTAGTTTTACAACTCAGTCATTGATAGGAACAACAGTTCCAATACAAAAGCGCAGGCGGAATAATGGCTCAGGAGAATAGAACAATCTCAATCCCAGGGAAGTTTAAAAAATGCTTTTCCCAATTTTGGCTAAAAGCTTTTGTCGATGTTGACCAATAAGTGAAAATAAAGACAAGGATGTAAGACTCCAGGAAGGAGTGTCAAGGGTGTCAGACTCCAGGAATGATTTCTGAAAAAAACATAGTGCTGCTGGTTTTTCAGAATTCCTTCCTTAGGGTGCTTATTACCTGAATCAGGTTTGCTTACCCAAGAGGTAGTTTCAGTGGCAAGTTGGAAAATGTGTAGGACACCCTACTGGAGTTTGACACCTGTGTAGTAAAGGGTGCCTAGATTTAAGTAGCTTTTCCAATTTCTTCAAGACCTGGAGAGGAGTTCAAATCACTCCACTCACACCAACAGAAAGTGATGATACTGATCATACACCCTCAATCTGGGGTTTAGTGTCTGCCTTTGATACATTGATGGGCAGAACTGATGGACCTGCAATTAGTGCTTGACTGTGCCATCTCTTCGTTATAGAAGAAGTAGATGGAGAAGAGGATCTTGCTACCCAACAACTCAAGATCCAAGGTCTAAAACTGTAAGGGGACATCCTACAGCATTGATGTTGAAGTGTGTGGCGGCACAGGTGACGGTGGGATTCTGTCCTACTGCTTTACCTTTGGTCATGTGCGTGGAGGCGGTTACTACATCTACCACCAGTTCGGCCAATCTTTGAAGCACAACAGACTACAAGCTTCCGAGTCAAAAAGCTTCCTCCAGTTCAGCACAATATGTAGACAACTCTAGAAACTATCTTCATCTGATCATCATCAGAACACCTTATTTTTACCAATAAATTGTTGTAATCTCTTCCCTCAACCTACAGTAAAACTAAACGTTTTTTTTTTTTTTAAGTCTGTAGCAGAACCAGCAAACAACAAAATGGACAAAGTTGGTCAAAGTCACCAAGGAGGAAGATAAACAGCACTAGGTCCAAAGAAATGGACTAATGTGTATAAAAGTTAGTAGGTTTGAGTCATTGAAATTTTAGCTTTTAATGGTTTAGTGTTTGTTCCTGCAATAGTTTTTCTTCTTGGCACTGGTTTATCATTTGCCTGATCTGGTTTTTTCAGATTTTTTGCCTGTACAGGTTTTACAGCCCTTTTGTTCCATTTACTGAGCCATGAAAGACAAGGCATCCGGTTTCCTTTATTTTCCTAAATCAGTGGAGAAATCATGCAGGCAACCTCTGAGTAAACAGAACCACAACATGAAACCCATCAATGCAAAAATGTTCTAACTTTCACTCTTTATGGGAACAAATACCTCAAGAAATCCATTTGATTCGCTTCGATTTTAAATCACATGTTATTTACATTGCCTTCATGTTATTGGTTCACAGAAAATACTAAAAATATATTTAATATTGAACAGCTTTCTGGATTGTTTTCTTTTTATTGAGAATAAAATGTCTTGGATAAATTCATTATAATCTGAGAAATGTCAGTCAATGTCAAAGGAAGTAAAATCTTTAGGGGTTGACTTGGATAACATAAAACAAAAGTTCAATGTTCTTTAAAGGTAATCTGACAATTGTATTAATGAACCAGGACATTGTAGACACAGTTTGATAATAAGGTATGACAATTTCCTTATGTAAAAAGACCAATGACACAATAGGAAGGGAACCACAAATACAAACATTCAAAACCAAAATACTAACTAAAGAAATAAATTACTAGTAATTTAGAGTTTTAAACAAACTAAACTTATACTTCATAACAAGTTCAACATGCTTTAACAAAAGAAAACAATAGTCCAACTAATGAATACACTTTGTTTCCCCTCCATCCTCAAATGGGAGTGTCCAGGAAGTGGTCCAGCTCTGCTTGTGCCACATCATCAGGAACTTTTTCAGCTCCTCCCTCTTCCACAGCATCAGACCTCAGAAAACTCAAAAGAATAGAATTACTCAAACAAAATTAACTAGATGTGTACACAGGTCATTAAGTTAATTTTGTTATGTGATATGTAAAGTAAAATGGTTTTATGTGCCAGTATTTTACAAAGAAAAATATATATATAACAAATGGACTTAACTTAAATGTGGGGCAGTGGGTTCTGCCCTCACATCGGCTAAATTAAAAAAATGATTTAAAAGTGATGTGATGTAAATGATATAAATATACAGTTTTATCAGACAGTAGGTCCCCTCTGAAAACTGGTTCAACTTTATGAAGACATTTTCTGACAGGGTTATTACATCTTTAGACACTCTGATGTCTCGGTATGTGTTTAGGAAAAGACAATGCTCAATCAGCCAGCATTCCTGTGGTGCTGGTTATGGTCCTTGCCCTCAAGAGCAGGACTTCTCCAGAATTCTAACAGTAGGGGAGCCTGTTTACCACACTTGACTGGGACTCCCAATTTTCTTGGGTGTTCTGTTGGGTGAGGAGTAGTCCCAGTCCCTACTCATGACTGATTTCCTGGTTCAGTTGTATCCAGCCAATAAGAAAATGCCAGAGCAGGGTATATTGGAAAACATGCAGGAAGGCAGCTCTCGAGGACCAGGGTTCCCTACCCCTGCTCTACAGTGACACAATGACACGCTAGCGGTCTACACCACGCATGCGCCGTGAAAACAAACCGCTCAGTGGGAGCGAGGCTTAACTGAGTGGAAATGCTCCCCAGAATTAACTGGTCCGTCCCGTAATACTCCTCCCGTACCGGACCGCTCAGTGGAAAGTGGAGGCTTAACATCCCACTCTCTCCTCTTTCTTTTTCGTGTCTAGTCCAACATAAGTATACATAATCAATAGCAAACACAATCAATATAAAGTTTAGCTTCAAATACAAAAGGGGTTTATACAAATATACATCTGTGTGTCTAAAGACTCATAAACTCCTATTTTAACAGTAAAATCTGTCCAACACAAGAGGCCTTCAGCTCTTGTTTGCTCAGGAAGTTCGATCCATGAAGCTCTTCACTTCCTTGTCTAAGCTGACATCTGACTCAAAACGATACGGCTGTATTGCTTGTAATTTTTATATAGCAGTGGTGAAGATTTACACTAGCGAGACACAGAGCTCTTATAATCAGACAGGAGGGTATCGGGGGGGGGCTGCTCAGCTCCAAACCAAAAGCCACGCCCCCTCAGAGGAGATTTTTGAAGAGGCTTCAAATCAACATGAAAAATGGCTTTTTAAGCCATTTAGGTTGTGGGATTTTGGTTAAAAACTTCATAACCATAATTAAAACACTACTGGGAACATGTCTTTTCCGCTATTTAACAGACCATTCAGTAGAATTTATGTTTTATTTTTGCATTTTATTAAATATTCTAAACATTGAAATCCCTTTAAATTTACATGGTTTGGTACTGTATTTTATACCACCAACTATTTAGTATGGTTAATTTTAGTCAAAATTTGTCACCCTTTTTTCAGACTTTTACATAACTGAGGCAGTTTCTGTAGGTTTAACATTTTTTATTTAGTTCACATAGTCCTTGAAACATTTTCAGGGGTTTTACAGGCAAAGAGATGTACACAAAGAAATCAAAGCAAGGATTAGAAACAACAGGCGACCAGGCAAAAGCTGAACTGTGAGCTCCAGCAGAACAATGGTAGAGATACATGGTCAAACCTTGACCCAGAATAAACTAATTGTGCTGTTGAATAAATCCTCTTCGTTACACTTCCTAATCATTTTCATCAAACATTAAAGCCCTATCTATATCTATTACAATTTCTTATTTTATATTTGAACATTTCAGTTTAATGTGGGGAAAACGCGTTTTTAATATTTTGGTTTCTGAAATTTTGTTTGGATTTTTAAAATATTTTTTCCTTTTTTTTATTAATTGTCATTTTGATCTTTTTATACTTATTTTGTTGATTTGATTTGCACTTCAGGGCCACCGTACAGATCTAATTCAGAGTAAAATTTCTGTGTTATCCTTTGCTTAGTTCAATAATTAGCCTTACACAATGACCTTCACTTGCTGTAACCGGAGAAGCTCAAACCCTGCAAATACAGGACTCAAATAATCTTCCTTCTGTACTTAACTCAGCAAAATCAAAGGGAAAAATGTAACTTTCTTTTTGAGGTTTGTTAAAAAAGAAAGACATTGAACCAAATCAATTTACAAGGTTGATGTAGTTACTTAAAATTTAATAAACTCTAATAATTTAAGTTAGCTTTAGGATCAAATTTCACTTAAATGGTGATATTGACAGATGACATTTGTAATACTATCTCCCTACTGGACATGTTCCAACTGCTAACAGTCATGTCTATTTTTCTCTCTCTTTTTTTGGCCATTTTTAGTAATGACATCACATCCGGCCAAGACGGTGATGGCTGGAGCTGAAATACTCCCTTTAAATGACCCCACTACAAACCAAAAAGATGTCGGTGACACTTGCTCATGCTCAAAATACAGTATAAAGTCCCCCAGCCCCCCACATTATCTCAGTATCAGCCAAGACTCAGTCATTTGGCAGCCAAGCTGGGAAGCCAACTTTTGTGACCTCAAAGAACATGTTTCCACTGCTTCACATTCCAGAGATGCTGTGCTTTGCACCACTATATCTGATACTTGGCATCAAGTTTTACCATGCAGAGTTTGCGTGCCTGGCCATGAAAACCCATTTTATCAAACCTCCACCGCATAATATTTGTGCTTACATAACATGAAAAGCTTTGGAAAGTTTTGAACCTTGTAGTCAGTGTTAAAAACTCAACACCACAGACCTCAAGAGTCCTTTTGCTTTAATTATATTACAAATTCAGTGTTCCCTTGCTATAGTTCACCCACCAAGTTTTCAGTGTTGCAGATTTTTTCGGTGTTTGTTTAACAGCACAATGTTTTGCATCCTGATTGGCTGATGACCATGTCAATTTATCAGGATGCGTTCAGTCAGCCACATCTACATAAATCCACTTTCACTACCGTCCTTATTGCTGGGAGCTCTCCGTTTACATGCTCTCCTGCTAGCTTACAGCCTCTCACACAATCAACTCAACATTAGAGGTGAAACAGATATGGCGAGCAGTAATAGAGCTTTCGATTCTTTTTTTATTTATTTATTTTTTTTAACTTGTCCTGTCCAACAGCTGAGCCAACAGATGTGGGCTGAGAGCTTCTTGTGTTGGGCAGATTTTACTGTCACAACAGGGATTTATTGAGTATAAACCCCTGTTGTATTTAATGCTAAACTTTATTTATATAGATTATGTTTTATTTTATTTATTTATTTTTCTTTGTCGTTGGACCGGACGGAAAAAGGGAAGAGGAAAAAGGGAAGAGCTTTCGATTCTAAGTTTTGAGCCAGATCCAAGCTTGGACGAGGAAATCAAAGACATTCATAGATCTAGTCGTCTACAAGTGGAAGAATCGGAATGGAGCAAAGAAGTGAGTGTGTGTGTCCCCAGCAGGTTTTGTGTCACAAATGACCTGCTCTCGTCTGTGAAAAGTACAGGGCGCCAGTGGAGGACTTGTCAATTGTGGTGTTCTTGAGCAAATGCCAGTGGAGCTCCACGGTGCTGGGCAGTGAGCACAGGGCCCACTACAGGACGTGGGGCCCTCAGGCCACCTTCATGAAGTCTGTTCCTGATTGTTTGGGTAGAGACATTCACACCAGTGGCCCTCTGGAGGTCATTCTGTAGGGCACGAGCAGTGCTCAGCCTGTTCCGCCTTGCACAAAGGAGCAGGTATGGGTCCTGCTGAGGGGTTGAGGACCTTCTACGGCCCTGTCCAGCTCTCCCAGAATAACCACCAGTCTCCTGAAATCTCCTCCATGTTCTGGAGATTGTGCTGGGAGACACATTAGACCTTCTTGCTGCAGCACGTGTGGATGTGCCATCCTGGAGAAGTTGGACAACCTGTGAAACTTCTGTAAGGTTAAGGAATCTCCTCAGACTGCCAGTAGAGATAATTATCAAGTCAAAATCAGCACGAGTGGAAAACCAGCCAAAAAAGATCAAGAGGGAGAAACTTGAAATGACCTCCACATGTAACACCAGTCCTGTTTGGAGGGTTTTCTAATTGTTGCCACTGAAGAGCACCTGTTGTTAATTCCATGAACACCAATACAGCTGAAATTGATTAATGAGGCCCTCAGCTGATTAACCAACCAGAAAATTATCAGACAGGTTTAATTCAATTCATGCCAGGCTAAAAAAAAAGTGTTCCTTTAATTTTTGTGAGCAATATATATATATATTTATATATGTGTGTTTGTGTGTGTATATATCAATACAATAAATATTGTGATATATCCCAAGACTGTACCAGTCAATATTTCACTTTTTTTATGACTTAGAGAAAAACTCTGCCTAAATAATAAATACATTTATCCTTGTAATAAAATGGGTAAAATTCCTTTTGTTTAATTCCAACATTACTAAATTTAACATTTAAACGGTTCTGAACAATGCTTGAACGAGAGCTTCAAAAATAAAGGGGAAATTAAGCCACTTCTTTCCAGAAACATTTCAGTGTGACAACAGGATGAAGTGAGCGCTTGAATGTGGCTATGATGCTTTATTTACCAGAGGTGGGGACTCGAGTCACATGACTT
>NC_050514.1:502185-509679 GCF_002922805.2 Oryzias melastigma
ACTTGCAAAACAATGACTTGGTCCCACCTCTGTTATTTACAGTACATGACAGTCTCCACTGCAGCTCCATTTTCTCACATGGGGAAGTAAACATGTAGTTTACCGCTAATCGCTAATATTTTTTCAGAGAGTTGTACTCATCACTCTGATCCATAAAGTCACTGAATGCTGGGGTGAATTGGAAGAGAGCGCGGATGCCGAATTTACTCCGCTCTTCGCCGCTGCTCGTCCAGTGTGAACCTACAAGGTCATGGACTGGCTGGTTTCCTGTCTTAGTTGATGTTTTTTTTATGATGGGAGCTTATGTCAGTCTACATCTGAGTAAATATTGGAACTGGATGATTTTTCTTTTTCTTTGATTTGGTTTGACAGTTCAGTATGGGAAAAGCAAATTAGCCTAATGAAGGTGTCAACCATCAAAGTACTATCCTCAAGAAAAAATAAAATGTCTGGTTTCTGAGTTTAAAAATTCATTCTGAAAAACTGGAGAGTGGTTCATCTTAAGGAAAACATGCAAATACTATCATTTTGCTTTTTGTTATTTTTTTTGCTCATAAAGGATTAGTGTGCAGACCGTGCTTTTGAGATTTCCAAGCTTTAAGTGCTCTTGACTCCTTGAGAAAGAATCCTCAGAACAACAAACTTCAAGTGCTTGCTGTGGGGCTTCAATGGCTGCTTTTAAGAAAAAATAAATGTGCATGCTGTGGTGCCTCAATGGCTGCTTTTAGGAAATATAAATGGTTCATCCACAGCTAAATGCAGCTTTGAATCTAAACATATAAATGTGTTAAAAAAAATAGCTCAACAATAAGGGTTGAAACATACACCATAAATCTCAGCCAAAAAAAAAACATGCAATCAAACAAATAACGACACCTTTGGGAACAGAAAAATATTGATTTTCATTTATCAGTTTCATACTTTTAGTATCCTTTTAATTTCCACAATCATATTTTTTTTCTATTTGTGTAAACAATTTTTAGTCATAAATGCAACTATAATTGCATTTAATCTTTGATTTCACCAAAATATTTGGACTTTTACCATAAAATATAGTCAAAACAATAATTTAAACAAATTTCAGATATAGTTAATCCAAGCAAGTTCCAGTAAAAGTCAAATTAGCTGCCCAGTTTATTTCAGTTAAAAGCAACATGTCTGCATCTTCTTATTTTGACACTTTCAGTCAAGGAGATCCTGTAAAACTGCAAAAAACAAAACAATAATGGTCTTTTACTATACAATTAATGCATGAATCCTAATACATTATTTGAAAATTATTGACAAATTACTTGACAAAACAAAAAAAGACTGAAAGATGAAGCTACCAACATTGTAAGGATGTAAGCATGGATGAAGTAATGTTTGCACATTCCAGATATGCACATCTGGAAGCAACTTCCAATTTCCAGAACTCAGCTTTATCTCAATAACAGGACAAAAACAAATTCCTCTTTCAGTAGCTTGAAATGTCTGATGGAGCAACTAAACAAGCAAAGATGGGTAAAATGACAGCCAGATTCAACAACAAGAACATAGAAATCAATAAATGAAAATAAAACAGCCAAAAACCTCATGCCTTAGTTACAACTGCTCTCAGGGGTAGAAAGTGTCTGTCTGCAGGCAAATAATGGGCAAACCTGTACGGTGGGATGCAGGTGGTCTGCATGAAACTTTAAGATCGTAGACTGCTTGATGAACCCAAAGAGTGACAATTCCTTATTCTAATGTGCTTTCCTGAAAAAGATGATACTTAGGCGCATCCATGGCAGTTGGTGCTTGCACCACTAAATGCAAAACTATTTTAATAACCGACTCCAATATAATGCCTTGGAATGTTCACAACTGCTTTGCTTGTTTCATTATGATGTTCATGCACATTTTTTCTATGGGTATGCTGTAGGCGACAAGTCATAGTAAACACTTAGACAAGTGCTGTTGCAGCAGCTTGACTGTTAGAATTTAGGAAATTAGACAATCAGAGTTTAGTTAGACAACCATCTGGTATCCTACAGATACTTATGTATCACTTGCATACTCTATGCGTGCAACATTTGCGCACACTAAGGGCCACACACCTTACTAACAACTGGAGTGTCCTGTTACCTGTATGTCATGAGTGGGTGTCACTTGCATTATACTTACAAATACTTCACAATAACTTACATGTCACAGGCCAATATTACATTACATTTCATGACTTCTGTTAAGGTGGCCACATGAATCTCAAGGGAACCACCAGACAGTCATTCCTTTCTAGAACCCTATACATGGAACCTGACAAGCCTAAAAATCCACAGCACCCATACAGGTCAACCCCTGGACAGGGGCTTAAGACTAACGGCAGGTTCACAACGCATGCGGACGCGCTGCAAAGCGGTGCGTATCGGAGCCGCTTCCATTCGGCCGCCTTGTTTGTTTGTTTATTAATATGGATCCCATTAGCTGAAAGCTGTGCCTTCAGCTAGTCTTCTTGGGTCCATTAAAATCAGAAATCCCAACTCATACAGGGCAATAAATTTCATTTCATTTCCAGCATAAACGCTATGTTTTACAAACGTACCAACGTTTTAGAAACGTACAAAATACGTTTGCAATACATACCACTACGTACAATTTAACACATGACACTTTAGTTTATTTTTTAATAATAACTTATTCTTAAGCTCACAAATTTTCTCAGGAATACCATTGCATAAGGAAATGTATGGTTTTCTTCATGAAATTAGATTTGGGAAATTGAGTTTTTATACGTCCGTTTGTTGCAGTTCTAGAGCTGTACGTGTGCCCTGAGTCACAGTAAACAATTTGTTTAGAAATAAAAGCAGGAATTTTAAGGTCCAGTACTTTATACAGTGCCCAGTGTAACCTGTAATCTTTGATTTAAATTGAGCCACGCCAAAGTGGAATGCATTTGATTTCTACTGGTTCTAAGTGAACGACCAAGAACAAGTCTCACGGCTTTGTTTTGGGCCACTTGTAGTTTAGCTAAATCTTTTTGTGAAGCAGAAGACCTTGTTAACCTATGGTGTGGTTTACACCAGACGCAAAGCGCCGCGGTCGTCCACGGCCAGCTTGGGCGATCTGTGTCAATCCTGGAAGGAAGTTATGCCAAGACATGTGGGAAAATCTTGTAAATTTTCAAAATATAACCAATTATTTACAATAAAATACTGTGATTGACAAATGCAATCATATTTTTGTATCTAAATAGACTGTAGAGATGAAAATAAACACACAAAAAACAAACACACACAGACACTGAAACACACTCATACTGATCCATGTAGTGGGCCAACTACGGAGTGGGGGTGTGTGGTTTTGGGTGTCTAAAAACACAATCAACAAAAGAGGCAGAGGTGACAAGTTAAAATGGATGATGTCAAATTAATTGTTGAAGCTGTAAATAACCACAGCTGAGCAGTGGTTGTCGACCATCGCAAAAGCAAGTGTCTGGTGAGAACTGGAGGTGAAGCGGATACCGCACAAACTCCACACGCGGTATCCGCGCACATCACTTTCCAGTGCTTCCACTTAAACTATCACTACAAACACACAAAAAGGAACTGTATGATTGGAACTTCTCTTCACATCAAAGAGCTGGACCAAGTTCAAAAAGAATTTCAACGTTCCCCTTTAGAGAAAACAAACAAAAAAAAAATAGAAGGTTTTAACTTGAACTTCCAGCTCGTGAAAAATATCAAGCATACCAGACATAGATTTTACAGTAGAAGCTCTAAGTAAACTAACAAAAAGTATGAATTACATATAACCTGTGTTTTTATGCAATCAAACAAGAAAATGCTAATGAGTATCTTATGCTGCCAACAATTCCAGACATGTCAAACGTATTAGTGACCACTGAACCCAATGTAAGTCTAACTCAAGAAAATCAATAGCCTCCAGTTGGTATTAACCATGTCCAAAAAGGTCTTTCTGAAATTAATTTAGGCAAGATTTCAAATACAAGCCCAGGTTTGAGTCTACTCCAAGTGAAAATAAAGATTTGAGGAAATTCCCTCAGGCCTTCATTAGCAATTAACTCTACTTATTTAGACAAACATTGATTTGAAAAATGAGTGAGTTTATTAAGTGTAAGCCTAATGACTTTGAAAATGATAACTAACTCCTTAACTACCCTCTTGAAGAGGAGTTTTCAGCTCAAGACTCCCACAGTCCTTACCATTCAGGCTTGTCCTCAACTGGCTGAGGGAGCTAATGAGCTTTTTGAGTAATTATTATAGCCTTCTTCATATATAATTTGGCTCAAGATGGATGAGAAGGAAACCCTAAGACCTCGTCTCCATTCGTCTACCACTTGAGGGTACTCATCTACACTCAAGCACCCACTATCCAGGAACTATGGAGGTGGGCCTCTTTTAACCCAACACTGTTTTAACCATACGCTATGATTTTCTATTCAGAGTTTGAAGGTGTTTACAGCAACTCAGTTCAGACCATCAACTAAATCTCTGTGGTTTATTGAGAGTCCAAGGCCCTTTTAAAACTACATATTATGGGAGCCTAAAACCTTGGGTTGGAAAAGAAGCCAACTATAGTCGGGAGGTCTTTGATACACAATTTAACACACTCAAAACAACCAAAGATCTTTAGAAAATTCTTCTCATTCTGGTTGCTCCCCCCAACCTAAGCCTTGACGGTACTCCAAAAACTATTTTAATACTCCTTTTCTTTGCAAGAAAGTGTGAAATTTAGGAATAAAAAACATGGGAATAGAAAACTTTAGTTAATATTCAGCTCTAGTAATGGCAACAGTCACAGAGATTCCTATTCCCCAGCCCCACCCCTCTGACTGGATTTTTAAATTTTGTCTGTGGGCGGAGTCAGCCTCCAACTGCCCTGTTTGGTTACCCTTAAAGCACATGTGTCAAAGTCAAGGCCCGGGGGCCGGGTCTGGCCCTCTGGGTAATTATATCCGGTCCTTCAGATCATTTTATTTTATTGTTATTATTTTCCCGATGTTATCTTGCACTTTGTTTAATTTTGACAAAACATATTTTTAAGGAGAGTAAAATATTGAAAGTTATTTAAGGTTTAAGTTGATTTATTTTGGAATGATATTCCTGCCTGTTTTTATTCATAGTAATGTTAAAAAGTAAAGTTTTTAAAGTTTTAAAATTTTAGCTTTAGTGTGTTCAATAAATGTTTATTCTGTTTGGCCCGCGACCAAAGGTGTGTTTTGGATTTTGGTCCCCTGTGCGATTGAATCTGAGTCCCTGCAGTAAAGTCTATGACAACCCAATTTGAATTTATCTTTGAACTCATGACGAGGCCGCCATCTTGAATTAAAACAAAAAAAAAAACATCTTCAAGCACATCTCCTGAGGAATGTGATCCATCACTTCCTAACTCTGCGAGCGTCATCGGGAAGCAGCTTCAGAAAAAAATTGAAAATAGAAGCTGTAGATTTGTTAGTCTAGCAAGACCGCAATGTGACGTTCCCCTATTGGTCGCACATTTTTCATAGAAACATTGTAAAAATGTAATTTATGATTCATTAACTCAAGCTGAATAAAATTGTGTAATAGTCAATATGATTATAACAGAAATGTGGGCGTGGTCGATGAAAAAACCTCAGTTGCCAAGGAAATCCAAAATTTTACTTTTGACGATTCTTCTAAAAATGACATAGACCTGTTTGTCACCCCCAGACGACCAAAACATTAAATGGTTGCTATGGATATAAAACAACTGAAAAGGTGCCATTTGGAAAATAGTGGGTTTTTTTTTCATGAATTTGTCATGTGCTATTCCGACCAGTGGGCAGAGGCAGAACGGGGAGTGAAGGACCAATAGCAGCTGTTGGGTCAATGAGGGCGGGTCAAAAAGGCCATACAATGCCCGTCATGGTTTTAATTCAAATAGTCATTGGAGTTTTCCTATTCGTGAGGTATAGGGCAATAAACTAAAAATTTCACATTATAGTGACACATTAATTGATCCAATAATTTGTTATTAATCTCCCTAAGAAAAAGTTAAGAAGTCACACATTTTTTAGGTGCTCATGTTATGATTTCTATTAAAAACAGTTTTCTTACATTAAATTTGTAGAGCTGCAGGACTAAATGAGCACAGTATGAGGGTTGAAGAACAATACTGTGTACACACCATTGCTGTGAGAATATTTATTAAACCGGATCACATCATTGTCTAGCCAGTAAAAAACTAACAATTGAATTTAGCAACACTAGTGTGTGTCATGGTCATCAGCAGTCTCGTATTTATTCAGAACAAGCGTGTAAAATTCCATGCTCAGCATGGAGAGTGGCGAGCTGTCTGTGTGAGGTGTGGAACAAGCATGGACAAGAACACACCCAACGCATTTGCTGAGTAACACTGAGACGTCTTCAATCTGCCAAATAACCTGAGGCCACAGCTCTGCTGTGACGCATGCACTTCCACAGATAGGGAATGATAATGAGTCACGGAGTCTGTTTTAATGTCTTTCCAAAACCGCACTTTTTATGTTTCTTAACTTGAACTTTTTCCAAAGCATTTTTTATGTTATCTTTGAATATTTTATATTGAAGTGAAATGTTTTTCAAGAATACAAAGTAGATTAACTGTTTCTTACAGCCCTTCTTAAACCAGCAGTCCACTTTTAAATTCAATAAACTTTAATTGGTTTTAAAAAAACTTTTTCAGTTTTGCTTAAATTAGACTTTAATCTGTTGCCGTTTGAAATGGAAATATATGGTTGGGCTTTTACCGCTTGTGGCGGAGGAAGTAGGAAAGGAAAAAAACTGTGAGAAAAACTGAAGAGGTGTGTCAACAGCAGGTGTGTCTAAGTGCTGAAGTTTATTCCCCCATTGTCCTTGTGCGACATGTGCTACAGGTATATAAAAGGGAGAGGTGTGATTCATGTGATTCAGATTTCAGCCCACCTGTGCAACGCTTACATCAGTTTGAGGCTCCAGAACAAAAATGAAGACTTGGCAGCTTCTTTTTGGGGTTATTCTTGGGCTTCTTGCAGCTGTCCATTCCACACCTTTAAGCAGTAAGTAACATTTAAATATTTTTCCCACTCAGGTTTGACAGACATAGATGAAAGTTGAATGAATGAAGTCGATTGTTCTACAATAAATTCATTGTCAGGTTAAACCTTAAAAAAAAATAAAAAAGGAATCAATATAAATAAAGTTTAGCATAAAATACAAAGGGGGTTTATACAAATATATGTGTTGTGTGTTAGAAGATTATTAACCCTGTGCTGTGACAGTAAAATCTGTCCAACACAAGCATGTATTTGTTTGCTCAGCTGTTGGACAGGACAAGTAAAAAAAAAAATAATAATAATAATCCCTCTTTGTCTACTTGACAAAATATTTTCATACAAATTGCACTCTTCCACCTATTCATTTTCTTTATATGAGTCAGCAATTCCTTGCAAGAGTCTAAGATGCTTTTTTTTCTTTACATGTCAACCTCTTTCTCTTAGGCTCATATTTCATTGTTGGCATGCATGTCCAACAG
>NC_050514.1:509976-516523 GCF_002922805.2 Oryzias melastigma
CCTGTGTTGTGACAGTAATACAAGCACATATCTGTTTGCTCAGCTGTTGGACAAGTTAAAAAACAAGTTAAATGTCATACAAATTGCCACCTATTCATTTTCTTTATATGAGTCAGCAATTCCTTGCAAGAGTCTAAGATGCTTTTTTTTCTTTACATGTCAACCTCTTTCTCTTAGGCTCATATTTCATTGTTGGCATGCATGTCCAACAGACACAGAGAGGTCTTTGTGAAATTTAGTGACCAGCTCCAAAAGCCCCATTATTAGTAGTGTCGGTCTTGAATACCATGAAACTAAAGAGCAGCAAACAGTTGCTCCGCAAGATTATGACATCACAGGGGAACACCAGATCCCGACATAATTGAGGAGAAATCCAGACTGGAGATGTGTGATATCCACTAAATAGCCATTATAGTCCATCTGTGTAATGTAATCTAATACAGCGACTCAACAAATTTCTTTTTTGGAAGACTAAAAACTGTATGTTGAACCCTTGTGCTATCCTAGACAGGTTTACATTAAAAGTGGGGTCATCTGGACCCTAGAAGACAGTGGACTGAACATTTTATTTTTCAATGATTTTTTGTTTTCATTGATGTCTGTGGTAGACATGTAATCCTGTACATCTTCATCCACATTTGTCATGGGAGAGATAACACGTCAATGTCAGGGTGGGGTCATCTGGACCCCATAAGATAGCGTAAGGGTTAAGAAAAAAAAGAGAAGTCTAATTGTGCAAATACCAGACTGGCTAAAATAATTCTGTAAACCATTTTCCCTTTGACATGATAGGTGTGTCAGATAATGAAATTGATGCCTGTCTTTCATCTAAATGCACAATTAGTCTCCCGGGTTAACAATGCTGCCTTTCACCACACCTTATGAAAGCAGACCACAAAACAAGTCAACACACGAGTTTGTGGCAAACAAGTAAGCTTTGTGTGGTCTTGTCATCATAAACTGAAGGAGCTTAGTGACTTTCCTTCTTACTCATGTTAGAGTCAGTATGTCAATACTTGAAGGGGTGTAATGTTTTTTTTCCTTTCTTCTCCAGCTGTCAGCAATATTCTTGCTCAACCAGAGGAGGATGTTTTTGCTGAGGCCATGACAGAAGAATTCCTCATCAATGAACCGACCAGCCCTTCACCTACGACGGAATCTTTCAAAACCAACACAACTTCTCAAGCGCCTCTATTGTCAGATTTTGTGACTGAGGGCAGTGGTGAAATCACGTTCACTCAGTGGTTAGAAGGTAGCGGAGAAGATCCCATCGGAACTTCCGCTGTCCCCACACAGGACTCTTCACTCACAACTGAATCAGGCGAAAACCCTGAAACCCCTCAGACGACACAATGGCCGCATCTGGAGTTCACCACTGAGGGCAGTAGCACAACATCACCTTATGAGTGGATGGACGCCAGTGGAGATGATCCCATTGGAACTTCAGCCGTCCCCACACAGGATTTGACTCCAACTGAATCATTCGAAACAACCAAGTTCATGATGGAGGAAAGTGTGGTCACACCCTCCTCAGTGTTTGATAGCACCACTGAAACCACAACTGAGAGCATCACTAGTGTCCTTTCAGAAGATTCCTCCTCAGATTTATCCAACATCCAAACCACCCACTCTGAATCGACCCCTTTCCCAGTACTACAAAGGCGTAATTTTTTAAACGTAGGTTTTGAAAGATTCAGCTCTAACCCTCTTCATGACTCCGAACCTGAAACAGCCAATAGTCATTCATCCCATGGCCACGACAAAGTTCTACCGGTTGTAGGACACAGTAGACAAGGTAAGCAAAATAACGATAATAATAATTTAAAAAAAGCATGATTGAATTATACCTTTAAAACCTTCTCTAACTGTCATCTCTAAATTTATTCAGACTGGCTCATCATTGTTGGAGTTGCTGTTGGGATCATGGCATTGATGGGACTATGCGTCGCTGTGGCTACAAGAGACAAGTAAGACCAAATAGTTATAATTATAATAACTTTATAACAAGATGACTTTAATCCATGATTTTAACGGTTCTGTTTTCCTTCTTGTTGTACAGGTGGAACAAAAAATCATCATCAAGTTCAGACAAAAACACAAATCTCCAGAACCAGAAGATGGAGAAAGAGATGCAAACTTTCCTGACCAAAAGCGAGCCAAAAGAAAACGGACAGAACGGGGAGTACACAGTCATTCCGCTGGCTGACATTCCAGAGAAATATTTGTCAAACTGAAATGCAGAGAAAAAAACTGGACAATGGAATCATCGGACAAGGCTGTGATTGAAGTGGATGAACTATCACGCAGCAAGAGACCCTTTTTTGGTGAAATCTCAGATTTATGGGTCTTGTCTAAAAGAACATTTGGACCTAGTGTCTTTCTTGCTGCGATACAACAAAACAGTAGTTTTTTTTTCTTTCTCTCACTACAATTATATTTATTTCAATTTCATGTTTTCTTTGAGTTACAGATGAAAAAATTTCCAACCAAATACAGATCGATAGTTTATGTTTTGTTTTTTACTAATTATTCTATGTAAATACTTTTTTCCTTTGTCTTTTTCACATCCAAAACAGTATGTTTTGTTCATACTGGAGAAGTGTATTAGTGTTTTAGCTTAATGTTATTGTGATATCTAACTTTATTGACGACGTGTCATCTTTATGTTGGGCGGCCACTTTATTTCCTGGATTCAACTGCTTAGCATCAAATTTAAATAACCACCTGATACCATAACATCACTTTTTTCATTTGATAATGCACATTTCAAATGTTCTTGTTTTTTTTTTAATTCTATCTGCTCATTTTGCTTGAAATAAACACAAAGGCAGCTCATCAATAAACATTTATTTGTTTTTTTTTTCTTTGAAATTTACGTACAAGTATTAAAACATTCAATGTACACACATTGTGTACACATTTTCTGGACAAATAGCTTAATGCTTTTCATAGTGTAATAAATATATACAATTCTACTTACATTTAGTCAGTCATAGTCAGTACATTTATTCATCTCAACAAGTTTCAGAATAAAGAAACAATGTTTTTTTAATTCATGGACTGGTTTGTGCATAGAACCAAACAGATAAAAAATAAACATTTCTTTTCATCTAGAACTTCACTTGTGTACTAAATAAGACCAGTTGACAACATTTTCTAAGTCAGATTAAGAAGTGAAACCAAGCGCAACTGCAGGGAGACTGAAAGACGATGGAGAAAAACATGACATTTTGGATTTGGTAATGTGGCAGAGACAAAATCTAGCTGGCATTCTCACAATCTATGGACCACATGTAGCTGCCGAGGCCATCATGCTCACATACCAACAACAAAGCTTTAATACATCTCATTTACCATTGCTTTTCCAAATTAGCTATCTTCATCAGAAGGGGAACCAGTGAGTTTTCTTCAGGGATGAGGTCAAGAATTTGATGTGATGATACATTACTAACTATACGAACTTTCAGAATAGCAAAAAAATAATTATTAGGACAAAAATGTGAAGTCTATACATCTGGTTTGTACAATTCATCTAGAGAGAATATATATAAAAAGTGCAAACAGGCACTTTCAATATGAATATATAAGCTATTGCTTATCTGAAATAGGAACATACAGTCCAATCTTCATCTAGATAAAAACACAGTTTCTCCACTGTGAAACTCGGAGAAAATGTAAAAACAACATCTGCTGACCTTGTTGTCACATTCACGAGTGCTGGAGGCAGAAATCGAGTATACACACGCTGAACAGTTTATAATGTGGTTAAAAGCTTTTCATTTTTGCTTGTGTAAAACAAAGTAAACTCCCCGTCAGTTAAAAAACATTCATTCAAAAGAGCATCCAAATAAATATTATGGTTCTAAGAAGGTTTGATAATTAAAGACAACATCTGCTCGGAAAGAAATTGGGGTGTTGGTGATAAATTAAGCGAGAACCACTGGAGTAGAAAACGTAAAAAAGTCATCAATCAAAAGCTTGTTCAATCACCTGCAGTACATTTTCAAGTAATTACTTTCCAAAAGTGAAATATTTGTCATCTTTTTGACGTGAAGAAATTTTAGTGCATGGTAATTATGATCAGAAGGCAAACAGGTACTTTTAAACTATAGTTTGTAAATGTTCATGCTTCTATAAAAGCACAATATGTGGTAGATTGTTGTTTGTGTGAATACAAAATCATCAATGAAAGATAGACCATGTTGGATATTTTGGGGGACTTTAATTCTAAAGTTACAGATAAAGGTGCTAGGCACTAAATGCGCTTTTTTAACACGCATTTATCCAACAGTATTCACACTGGACAAGCAGGGTGGGGCTTCTTCTTTTTTTTTCTCTATCAAGCCTTCCAAGTGTAGCGCATGTCCGCCACCTACAGTAGGAAGAGGCTTGGTGCAAATCTCACAAATCTTCCCTCGGGCTAATTCTTTGACATTTCTATTCCATTATATCAGTGGTCCCCGAACTTTTTCTTGTGAGGGCCACATAACTATTATCTTCTCTGATGTGGGGCCGGAGTTGGTTTGTAAGCTAACATAAAAAGTGTAACTGTCCCAGGGGATTCCTAAATGTAAACATTTATGGTTTCCAGAAAGCCAGACATAGCCAAATTTTCAATAATTAGTTTCTGTAATCTTCATGGAAAAAATTATGCTAAAACATTTCAAAAATGAAACCAATAAATAGTCTATCCCCTCCCGTCATAGTTCAGACTGCAGAAGGATGGAATAAAAAGTCATGTTCCATGTGGGTCTTGATTGGCCGGATTGAGAAGAAGAAAAAAAAATTATGGGTCATGGTGTTTGGGGGGTCGGGCCAAAAGTTGAGGAGGGCCGGATCCGGCTCGTGGGCCTTAGTTTGGGAACCCCTACTTTAAACCAACAGCTAAGCTATCCACCTTCTTTTCTCAGCCAATCATAGCCTAATTTCTGCTTTTGAATTCTTGGACGTTTATTTCTCTACATTCCAGACGGTTTTGCTGGCCGTTCTCACGCCCCATTCTCCACCCGGACCATACGGTGTCGTGGACTGACTTCTATCACTATTAGCGTCTAGGCCCTATCTGGATCTGGATCTGGCCCATGAGCCATGGTTTGTGGACCCTTGCATTTTATTTATTTTTATTTTTTTGCACGGTTGGAAGAGTTTTATGGTATAAAATTAAAACACGACTGTTGTGGAGTGTTTGTCAAAAAATGTGTTCCCAACTCCCATTTAAAACTGCTACAGTGTGACGAGAGATTGTTTTTGACCAAATTAATATGGATTTCACCTTTCTAAAAATGCATCTAAAATAAATGTCAAACCAAAAAAAATTAATTGTTTTGTATTGTTTTGTAATCAGTTTTGTATGCTCTTTTTTTGAAATGTTCAAACTGACTCAGGGTTGACCTCCTTTTACACAACTATCCTTATATCTGTGCAGTTCAATCTTTCCATCTTTTTCACTTTATCTTAAGAGGACGTCCCAGCCATCCTCAAAGCGTACCAATGTAAAATAAACCTTAGATTCCCAACCTACAATTTATCTTGAAGCATCCTAATGAAATGACAAAAAAAGTTTGTTGCACTCAAAAAAGGTGACTGCACTCTGCAGGTGACATCTTCAAGGCAAAGTAGTCAAAGAAACAAACACTTTGAAATAAAACAGAACAAAGCACGAGCCTGCAGAGTTTCAGAGGCAGTCCTCTTGTTTTCTCTCGTTGAATGAGTTTTCTTTTCCTCTCAGGAGGACAGACAGTATCCAGGACACTGGCAAGCCGACTTTCCGTTCTGTACTCATAAACATCTTGCATAGAAAAATGTACATTAATAAATAACTGAGTAAATACAGCGTCTGGAAGGGCACCTTTCATGAACCCCATGGTGAGATTTACTCTGTACAACACATTCTGTTCTGTTTGTTGCCTTATTTAGAGGCCACTCCCCCTCTTACTTAAGTCTTAGGCTTTGCTCCTTAGGTTTAAGCATGTGTGTGACAGTGTAATCCCATAAGTCAAAGAGTCAAAGATAATAAAGTGCTTAACAGTCCTGCACTTGTCTGTAACACCACAAGTTACTTTGAACACATTCAATTTGCAATTGACTCACTTTGAACCATTTTGTTTATTTCAGTAGAGCATTTTAAAAGCAACAATACTCCGTTGTTAAAGACAGCCTGTCACGACTGGAGCCTGTCAGACTTTTGCTATTTTTGAGTCTTTGATTCTCTTTTACAAGCAAGGCCATCTCTTCCACGTCATCCAGACTCTGCCACTTAAGTCCCAGAGAAAGTGCTTGAACACAAAAGGAAGTTGTTGCCGAATGGAAAAAAGGTAGGAAGTACACACAAGCCATGAATAAGGCCCTGTCTGTAGTTCAGTTCAGTTCAGAGAAGATGTGTGTCGTCAGAGCACATGAAAGATCTAATACAAGGTGTTACTTTGAGATTTTCACCAGCTGCCACCCGGATGGGTAAATGCATTGTCCCACTGGTCAACCGTTGAATGTGAATGGTCCTTTCAGCCATGTTGACATTCCTTGTTTATTCCTGTTCATGTTTTTTTTT
>NC_050514.1:516576-549606 GCF_002922805.2 Oryzias melastigma
AATTTCCATGGTTCCTCTTCAACAAGAGAGAACTCTCGAGTGTTCCCATTTTTGCCCATGGTGACCTGTAAGCAATTATTAAGAAAAACTGACTATTTGGGCCAAGGCACTGTGATTTATAAACCATTGGTGGTTGGGAGCAGAGAAGCCATTGAATTGATACAATCAGGCCATTGTCTTTGGGACTGACTTTGAAAGAAAATGGGTACATGGGTTGAATCATACACTGATTCACATTGTTGTACTGTTACTAACAGCCCGCAAGATTATGAATACAAATCTCCAAAGTTGGCCATGTATTTTATGGATTCTCTCCCCAACCGAATTACAATAGTCAAAATTAAACAAGCAATTCAGAAAGCTAAATGTTTGAATAGAAAACGAAGCTACAGGAAAGGATCTGAGACAAATAGTCCATAGATGTGATTCATTGAGATCACACATGGTGAATCAGCAGTCTTTATGTATACCACTAGCAACAAAACGTCTTTGGAAAAATGACCAATGTTTGAAAATTGTAATTTGGTCAGGGCTGCCATAAATACATGTCCAAAAAAAAGAAAAACTCAGGACATACCACAAGAAGTATTTACAAGTCAAAATTGGTCAAGAATAACACAAGAATAAGTTAGAGACAAACAGAAAAACTTAAAAAAAAAATAACAATTTGACTTGGATTTTATGAAACTACTTTAAGAACTATTTTAACCAGATATATTCCTTTGTTTGTAAAACATGAAACAAATCAAAATAACACATTTTACTGTCTGTTGAGGCTGGTATCACAAAAACTGCTTCTTCGTGTAAAATACAATGAATAAAGTATGGAGTTTTATTAAATTCTTTTGCCATTTTTAAAAAAATACTTTCATCAATGAAAACATGACATTTCTTTCACTTAGGAAGGACACAAATACATCAATCACATACAAAAGACACACAAAGACAAAAAAGAAAAATACAAACACAGAGCGAGGATGGGGGTGGGGTCTCTACATGCAAGTCTCTATGTCCGTTAATGTGAAATGTACCTTGCAGTCGTCTATCAAGATTGAGTTGTGGTGAGCATAAACGTTCTGGTTGCTGTTGTTTTCAAAGAAGGATTGTGTCTTTGCCATCTCAAAATCATCCATCCTGACCTGCTGGGCGTCAAACATGTCAAGCTCGTCCTTGGACAGGTGGTACACGATACCTGCACCGTAGGAGTCCCCAACCACATTGACGGAGGTGCGGAAGCGATCACTACATGTTCAAAAACAAAAAAAAAACCAAAACATATAAGAAAATATTTGTCATCTATTTATCTAATTTATTAACCCATCTATTCATTTTTTGTACACCCTGTTTTCAAACAACAGATCAAAGGTGTAATCAGTGTCTGAGAACTATATTGCAACACTGGGGTGAATTATTCCGTTCATGAAGCCAATGCAGATCTGTAATGCTACGTTCACACCCGGCATGTTCTTGATGTTCTTGAACATGCGTTATCCCATGGTGTTCACACTGCACTGTCACTACCTGATACTACTACATGTCCACCACCTACAGTAGGAAGAGTCTTGGTGCGAAATGTCAAGGTGGTACAAATCTCACAAACCTTGCTCCAGGCTTTTTTGTTACATAGACCCCTTCAGATATATGAAAGACTTTGGTGTCATATAATTCCAGCTGGGTACATTTTTTTCTCTCAAAATGAGTGAATAATTTGAAGAGTAGACATACGTACCAATGTTAGCACAAGCCTATTTTTTCCCCACGAAACTAAGCCTATTGTTTCCCCACTACACTAGCAAAGAATGGTGTTCATATCTAAACGTAAACACATTATATGTTATAGGGCATTATATTGTAACCACAATCACTGTTTTACTTAAATGTTTGCTAAAAAGAAAACAATAGTTGGTGTCCTGTTACAGTGTTGTCAACTAGACTCTTTGGTGTAGGTAGACATGTATGCTACTTAGCTGTATGACTATGTCTATTTGATTTACACCAAAATGTGTAAATTGTTGATTTCCAAAACAATGTTATCAAGCAGGTACAAAATGGACTTTAACTTGCATTTTAAAAGGGCTCTTTCAAGTTTTTTTTTTATTTAAATTTAAGACTTTTTAAGGCAGTGCATGTCAAAAATTAGACCAAATTCTTAGTCTATTTCCTATTCTTTCATTTATTCTATTTTTTTTAACTTCTTAGCTTATTTTTTGTTGTTTGTGGTCTTTGGCATGATGCTTCAGAGCTGTTCTTTTACTTCTTTTTCATCAAAAAGGCGGTGGGTATTCAGAACATGACAACTGGTTTCTCCTTATGTTTATTTACATCATGTGATCAAAATAATCTTGGCTTTAAAAAAATATCATTTTGGACATCAGATCTGAAATGGAGAGGTTTTAAACAACACTATTTTTAGGGCTCAGATTTCCAAATTAAAGAGTTTTTAAAGACTTTTTAAGGTATTATTTTTAAATTCCAGAATTCAATGCTTTTAAGATTTTTTAAGAATCTGCTTAAATACTCTTTCCTTTGAATTATGGTGCCAAGAGTTTAAAGACAAAAAAATGATTGATTGATATTTTGAAGTCAACAGACAGGTCTTTTAAACTCCTTCTCTTCAAATATATTAAAACCATAAACTGACAGACAGGAAGGCCACTGGACCATATTGAAATAAATGAGTCACGGCAGGATATGCCAGTGTAACATGTAACTCACAGAAGCCAGTCGACAGCCACCAGAAGGCTGATGTCCTGAGTGGGCAGACCCACTGCTGTGAGGATCAGTAGCATAGTCACAAGTCCAGCACTGGGGATACTGGCGGCTCCAACACTGGCCAAAGTGGCTGTCATACTGAAAAGAACGCACAGACACAAACACCAATTTTAGCTGGACAGACTATGATGTCATGAAACAAATAGCAAGTTAAAATTGTTTCCGCACTCTGCAACACACCTGATTATGAGACAAAAAGTCAATGAATGCTCTACCTTCAAAATTATTTAATATATATAAAAATATTTCATATATATATATATATACACCTTATATATATATATAATGTATATATGCACATAAATACATATACATATATATATATATATATATATATATATATATATATATATATATATATATATATATATATATATATATATGAAGGAGGGCACATCAAACTGTAAGGCGCATTAAGCAAGAGATAAGGTCTTAGGTCACACATGCTTTATTGACTGCATTAGTAGTACTTTTTTGTAACACTTTAGCTACATTAGAAGCATTAGCTGCCTTAGCGTATTCACTCTACCTTCCAAACAAACACCGTCATAGAGCACTGTGTACCTCTCAAAATCCACATTCAAGGCACTCCTATTATTTTGGTAACACTTTATACCAAGATTCCTTAACAAACTTTGTTAACACATTAATGAAAATGAATAATTTGTTTATAGGGCATTAGTAAGACATTTACTAGCACAATAAGTAAAATGAGGTTTGATAACATACTTAGATTCATTACAATCTAAAGTGATATCACTGTCTATAAACTGCTCACAAGCTTAACAAATGTTTAACTATCTTTGTCGACATTATGTTGAGTGTTTTGCAGAAACTCATCTAAAGTGTTACTGTTTGATTTTATTGGACTCTTTTCCAGATTCTCACCTGACTGTAATGATCTGGCCCCAGTCTAGATCGATGCCGTTCATCTGAGCAATGAAGATGGCAGCCACAGCCTCGTACAGGGCCGTGCCGTCCATGTTGATGGTGGCACCCACCGGTAGGACAAAACGAGTGACTCGCTTGTCGATGCCCAAGTTCTCCTCTAGGCATCGGAATGTGACTGGTAACGTCCCCGCACTGTGACAAATAAAAACAGAACAAAGGGCTTTAAGGGAACAATCAGAAAAACAGTATAGAGACTCCGCCCACAAAGATATTGAGATTGTCCAGTTTAGTAATATCTTGAATGGGTCACACTTGAAACAAAAGTTATCATTATAATTGAGTCATAAATTTAACTTAAAGATGTGACTAAACAGGAATCCTCCCACAGTTTGGTATTATTTTAAAGTTCTTGTAACCTTAAGGAATCTCACTTAAAAAAAGTACCCTTTTTTGGCATACAATTTCAAAATCTGGTAAATTCATTACAAAAGAGGGCTAACGCCTGGTTCTCACTTCGGCATCTGGTAATATACCAGATGCCGAAACAATTGCTGCACGCCGCAAGCCGGCTGCGGAGGACCGCGGAGTTCTGAGGAGGACCGCAGAGAGCTGCGGAGGACCGCGTCTGGTATAAACTACATCATAAACCTAACAAGAAATGGAAGCGGCCTCCATTCCGCTTTCGTGTCCGGTGTGAACCAGGCGTGAGAATCTCAGGTAGCACAATCAAAACAAGCAAAGCTAAACTTGCCCATACCTGGATGCTGTTCCAAGTGCTGTGACCCAGGCCTGGAATATCCCCATAAAGAAGGTGAACGGGTTTTTTTTCACTATGACAAAATAGATCAATGGAAGAAATATCCCTCCATGGATGATGAGACCCACGATCACAGTGACCATGTACATCCCCAGCTGCCTTGCGACCACCTCCAAGTCAGCAATGGAGATGATTTTCCCACAGATGAGGCAGGCGATACCAACAGGAGAATACCTGAAGACAGATCTTATCAGGATTCTGTGTCATAACATGTGGTGAAAGAAATGGTTTTAAAAAAAAAACTGCACTTACCACATAATTGCACCTACGAGCCTCATGACAATCTCATTCAGCACATTGAAAAACTCCAGCATAAGCTTGGCTTTTTCTCCCATCTTGCCCATTATGACTCCAAATGCGACAAAGAATCCGATCAAACCTAATCGACAAATAAACACAATAAAGCTATTAAATATAGATAAAATGATTCTTACTTTCCAAACTTTTTTGAACCATTTTATGTGTGATCCTTCATTGTTTAGACACATTACCCATAAAAATCTAGACACATTATATTTACTTATAACTTTATTCTTTTAGGAAAAGTATGAATGAAGCACTGATCAGTGAGCACTTTTAAATGTTGTTGTAACAATGACTAATAAAACTATTCTATTCTATATACATACATACATAGATCTAAACTTTTTAGTACAGGTCGTTTTTTTATACTGTAGGTCTCTAGTTGGTGTGTTTTCATGCATTTCACTTACCCAGGACATTCATCCCACTCTTGAACTGAAGTGATCTCTTAACTGTGAACTGTGGCGGGGCTCTGGTTCTGTTTGTGGGAATCTGTACTTTGGTGACCACTGTCTGAATCTGGAAAAAAATATATAAAGGAAACAAGAGTTGGGGACACTGTAATGAATAACTCTTAACACATCGCTACTCTGAAAGTTAATGAGTATCCTACCTGCTGGAAGCAAGCCTGCACCAGATTCTCTGGAAAGAGATTTCGGATGAGATCAAAGAAAGCATCCACGCTGGACACCTCATCGTTCTTCTTTCCAAGTCCAAGATTAGCCCTCAGCTTTGGGTTTCCAGGGTGGATGAGCAGCACTAATATCACTCCTAGGACAGCTGCAATCACGGTTGTGGTCATGTAGTACACCATGGCCCTGGTGCCTAAGCGACCGCTGGATTTAGCATCCAAGCCTGCAAGTCCTGTTGGCAAAGTGAGAGGGAAAATGAGTAAATAGACACCAAAAGACGGTGCTAACAACACAAATAGATAGAAGATAAGCGTCAGTGGTATTATGTCCACTGCATTTTAGGGTTTTTTTTTTACGTTAAGATGAAAACTGTAGTGACTCCAAAAGATTTACCTTAAAAATATACTGAAAAAAAGTGAAATATTGGATCAATTAACAAAAGCTCTGTAATCTGTTACATTTAAAATGTTTTAGTTTTCATCAAATGATACATTTGGTTTGATGACTTACATAACTAAAAAATATAATTTGATAAAAGCAATTATTTTTTTAAAGTAACAATTTGCAGAGCTTTTGCTCATTTATCCAATGTTTCACTTTTTACAGTGGACTGGATGTGCATTTGTGTTCTTTTCTGGTAAATCGCAAAATTAGGCGACCAATTGAGTTCTGCACACTAGAAACACCATTAGTTTAAAATAGGTTAAAAAATAGGAACAAATTCAAGCCAATTCCAAGGTCAAAAAGGACTAATGCTTTGGTGGGTTTAAAGAAAAAAAATAGACAAAAACATAAATTGGGTTAAAATTAAATTAAAATACCCCCAAACAAGTAGTTTTGCTCCAAAAAGTAATCCACATTTATATTCCAACATGAATAATCCAAGAATTGGGTTAAACTAATAACCAATGTATTTTAAGAGTGTACGCATGGTCTGATTTGATACAATACACAACAGACATCCAGTTCATAACTGAATATAATGTAGACCATATCTCCTTTTTTCTTGCTCCATAAAAGCTAAGTTCAGTCCTTAAGAGGTAGAATTGTAATTATTGTATCAGAAAAACCTCCAACTTCTGTCAAGGTGTCCTTGAGAAATGCAATTTACCTGTTTTAGGGCACTTGTTTGCTAATCCTCTAGAACATTACAGGCGGCTTGTACGGTATCTCACCCACCTGTGACCAGACTGGAAACGACGAGAGGTAAAATAAGCATCTTCAGCATCCTCATTAGGATCTCCCCAGGGAAGGCAATGATCATTATAACATCGGGATGGAGAGGCGATATGTGCCGCAGAAGCATTCCCGCAATGGAGCCCAGGAACACGCCTGTCAGACAGAGAAAACTGGTCTTAACCACAACCGGCCCGTAAAGCAGCCCCCCTGAGATAGACCATATGAAGACTTTGGAGCACGCACAGCTGTCTGAAAACAGGATGCAGCATTACTCTCAAGATGGAACTTCTAAACCTGGCATATAAGACATACTGAGACCCTCCTTATGTATAATAAATAAAACAGCTGATTTTAGCTGTTGATGTATTTAACTTTGACTTAATTTATTGATAAATCTTTTACAAAAAAGCTTTAGCATAAACAATTCTAAGTATTAAACTTGCTGCTTAGTTGATCATATTCCAAGTAAAGTTTTAATAGCTTTAGAAGAAACAAAAGCAGCCCCCAGTATGATCTTTGACCTGCTTTGTGAGCTGCTATGCATTAATTATGCACTCAAAGTACGATTGGAAACATTTGTTTTATACCCCATTTTCATAGATATGGTGAAATATTTTTTTAAGTTTGAAATAGTGTAAAGAGAATGTACTTTTTTCTTAGTTTTTTGGCACGACGTGTTTCATTATTAAGCTCCAAATTGTTGCGTTTTGTAATAATAGATGCAAAACTTTAGGATTTTTTTTTTTTTCAAACAAGTTTATCATGAACTGGTATGACCTTGTAACAAAAACTTACAAACAAATCTTGCAGAGACATTAATGAAGCAATAATAATTCAAAAGGCTTGGTGGTTATGGCAATACGCCATTTGTTTTTGTTTTTTTTTTTAATCACAGTTGAATGAGTATAAAATAGTAGTCTTAACCCTAGAGCACTATTACCTGGTGATTTTCACCCGAAAAAAAGTATTTACATGATGTTCAATATGTCACTCTTTTCTGAGTGTCATATGGGTCCCTGGGTAAAGTCTCACATGTCCTAAGAGTGGTCTCCAGGTCTCCAGGTCTCCAGTTTTATTTATTTATTTATTTTTTATTCCTAGTTTTTGAATAATTTTCAAGCATGTTTTTAGGACCTATGTTTTTATTTTCCCTTTTGTTAAATAAATAGTTTAATTTATCATGTGTTGTCATATTTTGATCTATTTTTCATGAGAAATACTTTTTATTGGGTATATTAAAAATTACCCTGCAGAAGTGTTGGTGTAACTTTTTATCTCGTAAGTGTAGTAGGGTTAAATAAGCTACAGCTGCTTATCTCCTTCTCAAAATGTTTGTAGTTCTTAAGTTCTTTCAAATGGGGACTCTTTTGAAGGATGGAATGAATGACAGCACATGTATTGATTTATCTGCGGGGTAGCCGTGGTGCAGAGATTGGGCAGTAGGTTTGGTTTCCACTTTTTTTTCCACCAATGTGTACTTGAGCAAAACACTGAACCCCACATTGTTCCTGGTGGTTATAGGTTGAATGTGTTTGTGCATAGGTCAGAGGTCTGCAACCTGTGGCTCTGGAGCCACGTGTGGCTCTTTGACCCTCCACTGAGGCTCTCATGGTTAAAGAAAATTAATAATAATTTTATATTTTATATTAAAATAGCAGTGCAGCTTTATCAAAGTCATACTAAAACCTTTTGACAGATTTTTGAAAGATATGTTCCGCCAAAAATCTCTCAGAATTCAGTTTATAAGGCAAATTTCTTATTGTTAAAAAATTCAAGTGTTCCTCTGGGTCATTTAATTCTGATTTATGAATTTCTGGCTGAGATGCACCAACAATTGCAAAATAAAATGTGTATTTTTTTTTCTGTCACAAGATACTACCTACTACTACATTCGCTGCACTGAGATGATCATATATGGTACAGGATCTCTTATTTTGAAGGGATGTCATGCAAACCTCAGTCAAAAGTAATAAAGAATTTTCAATTTTTTTAACTGCTATTTTTTTTCTGTCTTAGTAATGCAAAAAAAAAGTATTTTTTTTATCAAAATAGCAGTAACATCAAGATAAATCAGCATCTTTCAGACTTTGTGGCTCCTTCTGGATTTTAGTCTGTAAGAAATGGACCTAAGTGGCTCTTTAAGTGTTGAAGGTTGCAGAACCCTGGCACAGGTGAGTAAGACTATGACTCTAAAGCACTTTTGCACTTCTAACAAGGTAGTAAAGTGCTATCCAAGTATACACCATTTACTGTCTGTTGTTTTTTTATGTTTAAAAATAGCTAAACTAAACCAAAAAAATAGAGTTTTAAGCCTTCAAGCACAAATTCTGATAATTTAATTCTTTGTACTTTCTTCAGTTCATGTTCAGTTATAGTTTATGTCATTGTTGTGTCAACATGAAAAAAGTATCCAACAAAACCTACCAAGGATGGTGAGAGTTAGAACCATGTTCTTCATTATCTTGTCACAGAAGCCGGCGCATGGATTCTCAGGACTGTCCACGGACGGCTCAAGGTGGCTCTCGCCCATCCTGACCTCCACTTGTTTATGCATTTTGTTGGCACTGCAACAACACAAGGAAAAAACAAAATGCATAAATCATCCGTCTTTTGTCAATGGCTTTGATGAACATCGACTTCTTGTTGGGCAAAAAAATAATGAGTCTTAAAGAAGACTGACCACAAGAAACAACCACTAAATAATAAAACCAATATCTCATGAATGAACATGATAATAATGGAAACACAAGTAAGAAGAGGTCACAAAAATGTCATTTCAAGGTGTTTCTTTCAGGTGAGAAAAACATGTCCATGACTGTTGGTGAGAGGTTATGGTGGAACATTGGATTTGTTGTTGTGCTTTGAAGGACGTTTAGATGTTTTCATCTGTACTCTGTAGAGCAGCTAACACTGGACTGTAGATTTAATATAATTGTGCTACTAAATGCCATACCAAAGTAATTATACACCTGAGGAGTTCACACTGCCTCAATAATGTGTTCTGTGAATGTACCATCAATTCCGACCACACAGTTCCTCGTGTTTGGCCTCAGAAGCAACAAGCGTCTCAGGTCTGTTGTGGTTTGACTTAAAGCCTCTCTGACCAGAGATTAACTCTTCCCTGAGTGGCCTTTAAATCCTCTGCAGATCTGTGGACCTCAGACGCACACGGTTACATAACATCCAGCACCTGCGGTCATCTGAGTCATTGGGATAACCTTGAGTTTGTTGAGTCAAAAGCACTTACAATACCTTTGTGCCAAAATGAAAAACTCTATCTCTTATATTATTTTGAATCGGTGGTGATGAGTTTTGATAATAATTGTCTATAAGGAGAAAAATGCGTCATTTATGTTTGATGTATGATTAAAATCTATACAAATTAATCAAGTGTTTGTGATTATGGAGTATATCGGTTACCTTTGTACAAGAAATGAATAGAGGAAGCATGAGATGACAACAGGAAAAACTTGCCAAGTCAATCAAGCATGTCTGATACACTGCGCTTTGGCATTAATGAGGCTTAGGCTATTTAAAGAGGCTAAAATTAGCCTTTACAGCACATAAGTGACTGAGTTACATAACAGAATAGGGCCTTCCTCAAAGTCAAGGTGCCTGAAGGTGTTTGACTTCCAAAGCTCCAGATCAAAATCTGCTTTATTCTTTTGTAATGATTGCAGAGTGCAAAACGAAAGAGCCAAAAAGTTAACAGCCAAGAAAAGTTTGGAAAAAAATATTGCAACGAGCATGGTAAAAAATTACACAGGATGTGTTCTGTTGAGATTTTGGGATGTCAAACTCATCTGTCAAGCAGAACAGCTTGAGTTTCAGGTCTATATTTGGAGGACGATGATGAAAAAGTGGCTCGCTAAGGCATATCACAACAGGACTACTGTAGACACACAAAGACTTGACGGAAGTGCATCTTTGACACATGGACGAACAAACATCAGCTCTTCTTGCATCAGCAATGGCAATGCAACAGTCCAAAACTCCTGAAGTTCCTTCCTTTTCTACATCCATTCACACAGCAAAACATGCTTACCCTCTGTGTAATGAAGACTAAAACCGCGGAGATCCTACACAGCCAAAGGTGCAATGACGGAAATTAACCAGATCATGGCTCACGCAGCAATACATCCATTCAGAAAGATCCTCTTCTCCTTTTAAAATGGTAAAGATGCGGGCATCACTCGCTCCTGAGCATTAGATGTATATCCACAAGCACGGATGGACGTCGGTTCAGCTGCATGAAGGTGTGTTGAGGTTAACTGACTATCGTGCAGGTCTGACAGTACACTGCCAAGAAGGAAGGGTGGAGTCAATCTGCCGAGATTAGCGGCAAAGTGAAAATCCTTGTTGGCATCAATTGCTCTCTTTGTTTCAGTGTTTCCTTGATGACAATAAAGTCTTAGAATGCTGAATCTACAGCTACTACTTTTATAGTTATTAAAACCAATATTATATTAAAACAACACTTTCACATTTTTATTGTGCTTTAAAACAATTACATTTTAAAGCATTCCTCTGGCAAACTAGTTTGCAATAGACAATATTCATGACAAGAAGAGTACCACTAACTTAACAACTAACAACTTAAACTAAAAAAAAGACATTTCTTGCAGAAAGGGTAATTGCACCAAAAATTGCACCAAGATACAGAATGTTTGACATCAGTCTGTGAGGGAATCTTTTGTTTAGCAAGTCAACACTCTGGGTCAGTTCTGAAGACCGCTCTACATCTAGAAGCGCCTGTGCAGAAATAAATGAAGCATAGATAAAATGGTGCACAACATTTACATTTCATTTTCATTCAAAGTGTTCTCAGACCAATTAACTGTAGATACAACATAAGCAGCGGGTCAATCCCAACAGCACAATAACCCTTTGATATCCCTATTATTTATAAAACTCTTGAATAGATAATATGTTTGAAGGTAATCAAGCAAAAGTAAGCTTATATGATTATTTTTTGTGTGTGATGTTTTTTTGAGATGAACAGGAGATTTAATACAGCAGTTTTAGCCAGGCCGTCCTACATGACATCAATGCAAGTACAACTGCAAAGATCAAATCAAGAACCTCGTGTTTCTTCTGCCCCAACATCTGTACTTGGTGGATTCTGCACTGGATATGTGACCAGATGGTTGTCAGTTTGAATCTTAGGTAACTCCTACTACCAAATACTTGCTTTACAAAGGACATTGAGTGCTAAAAATTGTGCAGATTTCTTTATTCAAATTCTTCTGAAAACCCTCAAAGGAGTATCCAACATCTCAACAAGTCAAGAAGTCACTGTAATGCTTTGTTCACGACAACCATGCAGTGTGTATTGAAGAACGCACTAAAAGTTGAACGCGCGTGTAACATATGGTGTCTACCTGATACGAGCGCATGTACCTACAGTTGGAGGGGCTTGGTGGGAAGTGTCCAAGTGATGCAAACCTGGTGAATCTTGCTTCAGGTATTTCTTTCACAACTATACCCCGACATAGGAAACACACCTCCATTAATCTAAAGGGATGTCGTCCATACACTACCAAAATCTCTACCAAATATGAATCCGTGATTGGTCAAAATTCAGTTGGTGTGCATTTTCAACACATTCTCACTCCCAACTTGTCACATATTCCTGTTTGGCCAAGGTCCCTTTCACGTCACTTTTTGACGTTTGTGTCTCCCCAACTTTTTTTTTTTTACTTCTGGCTGTTCCCATTAAATCATTTGTTCCCAGCCTCCAGGCCGCGAATCAGAACCGGCCCAGTACCGCGACACGTAGCACACCAGCACCCAAACCTGGTACCCTAACCCGACAGCAGACCAGATGCGTTACCGGACCCGAACATGTACCAGACGTGGTACCAGATGTGTTACCGGGTATGAACCGGACACGGTACCGGACGCAAACCAGTACCGGGTTTAGGCTAGGATACCTAATGGACGCGTCCCAAGGACCAGTACTACATCTAGCACCAGGTCCCGAGGGGTTCAGACCCTTGATTTTACAAATAGACAGCACGTCAAGAAACGGCATGTTGGGGACACCCAAAACATCAAGAAGTGACGCGGAAGGATCCTCAACCAAATATCAATATGTGACGAGTTGGAGATGAGAATGTGTTGATATTTTGCTCTAAGAGCCCAAAAGCGGTCTTAGAAATGTGTGCATACAATGCATGAACACAAGAGTTTGAATTCTAAAGTTTAAATAGACACACATATATATAGACTATTGATTGCAAGTGGCCACTTGAGCATGCATTGCCATGGCCAGTGTGAACGTGTTTTTTTGGTAACATTTTTTCTTCATGTAATTTTAGACAAAAGTGTTTAAATGGATCAAACACATTATTTTATACTTCACAGACTCAGAACAATGTCAGCTGTACGCACTTGGTTCCGATTTTCAAAGCAAAAGTCTTGCAAGAAACTCATTTACCAGGATGTTCTGTTCATGAAAGAAAAGGCTGAGAAAGAAAAAGGACATGATTACTTTTTTAGTTTTGCTTTTTTTTATCCATCAACTTTTAATGAAAGCTTTAATTTGGACTCATTTTTTTCAGATATTTTAGCACCTTAATATGAGACACGACACTCGGGATCAAACCATTGTGGAGATAATTTGGCTGGAAGTAAACATGACTGCTTTTTTAAAAAAATATTCTGACTAAAAAAAGCCTGAATGCTTGTTGCTACTTTTGTTCTTTTTATTTTTCTCTCTCCCTCAGTCTAAATCATTGAAGAGGAGCCTAGCATTTTGTGGCAGGAGAGGCAGAAAACAGGCCTTTGATGTGCGGAGTTTTGGCATCAACATATCTGTTGAGTCCACCTGTGTACTAGAGGTGAATATAAATATTGATGTGGAATGGGTATAATCATCCCTCTTTGTGCAATACGGACTTTGATATGTGGGAACCAAATATCAATATTTTAAAGTGACTGAAATCAGTTTCATAGCTTCCAGCATTGATGCTCTTGACAAATTATAGAAATGTTCAGGTCCTGACAAACTTTGATTTGCAATCCAATAAATGATATTAAGATATATATTAATCCAAGGGGTGCGATTAATAATAAATTTTCTTCCTCCCACTTTTTTTTAAGCAAATACTGTTTTTAACAAACTTCCTCTTTGATGACTTCTGTGATTAAGGGTGCATGCTGGTTAATTTGGTTCGATTCGACTCCTTGAACTTTGCGTTTGGTCTTTATTCAGACTGCCGTCAAATGGACATTTTAAACCAAACCTCGTAAACAAAACCATGTGACTAAAGATCTCTTCAGTCATTGGTCAGGAATTATAAGCAACGAGAGATAGAATAATTGGAAGTCCTACGCTTTGTAATCCTTGTTGAAATAGTTTATTTATTCAAACTTTATATTTCGCTTATCAATTTTGAACGTTTGTATCAAGGTCAGGTACAACATGTTTTACTGTTACTTTGGTACTGTGGAGGCAAACATTATAGATTTCTTACACAAACTGTGTAAGAAGCAATGTGTATTAAGTTGTTTGAATGAACCTGCATTCATTCAATCACATTTGAATGAGTGGCTGTGTCTCATTGTTGCTCTGTTTCTCTGTTTACATCCCGTAATGCCCGGCTACGGTGGCCATTTTGGTCCACTTGTTCAGCTCTGAGGATGGAGCCTATTCATACTGAGGAAACTTAGAGCAAATCAGAGTTCAGTTCGATTGGAAACGAACCGAGACCACTTTAAAAGATGGGTCAGTGAGCGGTTCCTGGCCCCGGATTACGGTCCGACTGAGTGGACTTATACTGAAAAATGTGAAAATGGGGGAAACGAAGGCTGGTCCATTTTAAGCTAATCAATTGTGCCCAGTCTGACTACACCCTAACAGTATTTAATTACAATGGCATCAGATATTTTATTTTTGCATATATATATATATATTAAATATTACAATCAATTTATGATTATGCTGTTTATTTAGTTTGCTTTGGATAGTAATCTAATTTATGGCGTGAAGAGCTCATTTAATTGGTGGAATGGGATTTGGAGGTATGTCTGTTATGACGTCAAGTGATTGGCGGACAGTGTTTTAACCCTTTAACACCTGAGGCGTCGCCGGTGACGCTTAAACACAAAATCTTAAACATATTGTAACCTTTTAACCATTCACACGAACAACGTCATTTTTGTGGATTTTGAAGGAGAAGAGCGGCTCTCTCCTTCAAAATCCACTGAAATGAGGACGGTTGAAAGGTTACAGTAAATCAAAGAACATAAACAGTAGAGCTCCGGTGTTAAAGGGTTAAATATCACAGGTGCGCTGTAGTTAAAAACACGGTCTTTCAGCCGACCCGCTCAGAACTATGAGCTAAAAGCCTCCTATTTACTTTATGATTTTATGTAACCAGCTACCGATGACAACAAAACCCATATGCACTGCAAGAAAAGAAATAAATCAAGCAAGTCACACGAAACATGGAGTGACAATCTATATTTAGTTTGTCTTTAGTATTTTTTGCTTTCATTGATTGAAATAAACCAATTTTAATCCGATGATTTAATCACTACGACTAGATCACTTTATTTTTGCATCAATCAAATCAAATCAAAGTATATATCATAAAGCCTTCAAGGAGAATCATAGTTAATTACTGTTTCATCTTCATTTAAATGTCCCATCTGATTTTTTTTAAATTAATCTGATGTAAAAAAAAATAACTGCTATCAAATCAAAAAGTTACATATTGGAATTCAAAATAAAAGCATAAATGTTTGACATGCAAACTGTGAATTTAAACGATTTTAGTCCAAAGGAGTTGCTAAACAAAGCTTCAGATTCCAGCTCAAAAAGCATGCACAGGTGAGGGAGAGCCAAGCTAAGAGCACATGGCCAAACATTTGTCCGTCCAGCCCCGCTCAGGCTGCCCAGCCTCTTCCCTCCCTCCTTCAACAAGTGCACCTCATGCTGCAACACCTGACAACACTTGGCCACGCTTAGACAGCAGGTGTCTATAATTACCTAATCTGCCCTGAGCCATCCTAATTCGAGAACACACATTCACCAAGATGGATCAGACACACTCTGAGAACAAGTCTGCAGCTGGGAAGCCTTTCCTGGAATCATCCAACAAAAGTCTCATCATTCCAAACATCCAGCTTTTCATAATTCCTAAAAATTAAGCTTTTCCCATTTTTTTGTGCAGTAATTGTCCGTCCGTGCACATGTGCAAGTGTCGAAATCTGAGCTATTTGTATGTTAAGGAGGAGATGTCCAATACACGAGTTATCCCTCTATAAACAGAACCTGTCAATGAAAAGCTAAGTATAACTTCACCGTCCGCATATGAAAAGGAAGTGTGAATAGCAGCCATTTGCTGCTGCTTAACCTTTTAATTCTCTTTTGGCAGGTTGGTAGTCTGGAGAATTTAGATGCATGTTAGCACAATGCCAAGGAGAAATGATATCTGCAGCGATCTTAATGGAACAATTTTAGCTGCACGCCAACCTGGCAGCCTGTAAATGAGAGTAGACCGTTGAAGACTATAGAATATCTAAAAAGAAATGAGCAATCTCTTCAGCTTTGAATATCACAGCACAATAAGAGCACGGAATGAGAGAAAAAAAGTGAGTTTACACATTTAGACAGTTGTGTGTAGAGTTTTGAAGATATTCATTAATATGATACAGTTCACATATTATAACATTTATTAGTGAAGTAATAATGAGATTGTTAATACCATATGCATACAGTGTTAATGTATGCTCAAGCTCCAACAAATTGTTCTGCCTCTCCTAGTTTGGCCACTAGGTGGCGATCGCGCCAAAGCATTACACCTTATTCCTGAAGACGAAAGTATGAGCACAAAAAAGTGTTTTAGACCACAGATGGTTACTTAAAAATCTATTTCCTTTAAAGATTTTAAAAATTCATGCCTGTGAGTTTATAAAGATGTTAATTTAGTCAGCAATGTATGTTTACGTCGACCGAGCATTAGCATTAGCCGGCCCATGGGAAATCCCATCATATGTTGGCTTCAAGCTATTGGACTTTAGCATTATGCATTAGCTCAATCTCTATTTTTATGGATCGATTAGTGATCTATTAAGCTTAGATTGATTCAGATCAATGTTATTGATTTTATCAACGTCTTATAGTGTGTAAGAAACAGAACTTGGTTTACATAGTGGTAGAGGTATGGTTATATGGGCTTGTTTTGCAGTTTTACAGCAATCATGAATTTCTCAGTACACAAAGTTGAATGAAAAACTTAACAAGGCCAGGAAACATGAATGGCAGTGGCGGGCCGTCAGGGCCTGCAAGGCCTTCTCTGCTGGCCTAAAAATATCTGAATCACAGACTGATATTAATTATTATTTATTTCCGTGAATACGTATTCTATAATTCCAAATGCTCTGTCTTCGTCCTTTCATTGCTGTCTCCCTGGTTGCGCTGCTTCCAGACGTGTATTTTCCTATTTAAGCATTAACCAATCACATTGCAGCACCATTTGTTGCTAGGGTCAAAGAAATCTGCCCGGAGGCCTTCACAATCAGTTCTGCGGGCCCTGTAGCATAAAATAATTGTCGACCAAACTGTTGCTTCAACCAATCAGATTTGGAGTAGGCGATACCAAGGCCAGCTAGCAGGCGCACGGAAACGTCATCATTTTCACGAGCTTTGATTGGACAGCTCGCAGCTCGCTCTGGTTCTGCGTTATGTGACGGACACAGGTGCCGAGGAGCGGCGTGTCAGGTTTGAAGATGTTACCAGTGGAAAGCGTCTCATCGTCTGATTTTTGGTGGAAAATGAATGTCTGGGTAAAGTTGTGGCACAGTTTTGTCTGGCACGGGTAAAGGAGTTCCGTGACTCCGTTGAGCGGGAGTGAAGCTGAAATCTACGAGGCCCCTGAACGCACCACGGGCGCGTGCAGCGCAAAATCCTCGCGCGCACTACCGACAATATTATTTTCCAGACACAGATCAGATTTCAAGATCACAAAAACTGATGTTTGTAAAATTTTGCTATATCCCTACATAATATTGAAATTTTATCAGGTTATTTTTTATGCTTTTTTTGTGTGTGTGGCAGCTGTACCTGCACTAGAAGTTTTATTGCCATAAAATAGTTAATGAGGGTTGGATTGATTCAGATGGAGCACTACTGAAGGCCTAGGTGTGAAATGCACGGCCCGCCACTGATGAATGGCATTCCAAGCACAACTAAAACACCCAATAGTACCTTAAAAAAAAAACCTTTCCACATTTTTTCTGTTCTCTACAGAAAACAGCAGAGTAAATAATTTCTTCTGAATGTGATAAATGTTTAGTTGTTCTTTTTCTCATCACTGCTTCTCCTTAGGAAATACTTGGTTAGAACAAAAGGAACTTTCCTTTCAAACCAATAGTAAATGCGGAACATTTTCACACCTCGGTTCAGTTTAGTTGCCAGACAAAAACCTCTGAAGTGCAGCTACGATATCTGCAAGTTTGGCAATATGAATGAAACAGGACCAAAAACAAAAAAAAAAACAGAAATAAAAAAGGGTAGCCTGAACAGTCCTCTGAACATCACATGTTTATAAATGCTGTATTCTTTTATTTATTTTTTATATTTTTTTACGCCTTCATCGCTCATTCTTTTTGATTCACCTCTGCTCTTTGCCTTCTGGAACGTCTTCCTGCATTAACACTGTAGATCAAGGAGTGTCAAACTCCAGGTCTTGAGGGCTTGTATCCTGCTGGTTTTTCACATATCCCCGCTCTACCTACTGCTGATCACCTCTATTGGGTTTGCCATTGAAGAGCTAAGAATAAAATGGAAGACATCGACCCTGGAGGCCTGGAGTTTGACACCTCTGCTGTAGATGAAACACACAAGGGTTCGCTTGCAAATGAACTCGACACGACTAGTTCAAACTTTTAAAATGAAACAGACTTCCTGAGGCAACAAACTGTTGCAGAGTAAATGATTCGAGTCTGAAAGTTTAGTGAGAAGTGGCAACTAAAGAATGTTAGTCCATGTTGAGGAGACAAATGTATTTAAGATTGGAGAAATTAAACTTCATCTCATGTTTGTGTGTGTGTGTGAACAGGGATGAACAGTATTCCTAACGAATGAAAAAGCAATTAAAAGCTCATAGAATGACAATGAGAAATGGTCCCACTTTGACAGCTTCTAACAAGCCTTTGGGCAAGGCATTAAAACAATCAGTAGGAGTTTTAATGTTTCAGAAAATTTAAACTTTTTTCAAAACCTAATTTCATGCCCAAGCAGCACAAAATGCCTTCTAAAATAAAAGCTATTTTTATTCATATTACAGAAAAAGAAAGGTAAAGAATCCAAGCCACAAACCTATAGTATGTATTATTACACCATCAGCCTTCTACTGCCCTCTGCAAAAAACATCAAATTTGACCTTTAGTTTCTTAAATGGGGGAGCGTGGTACATTTAATTTTGTCTTTACTTTAAATGTAAGTGCAATGTGAACAATGAACGACCAACATCTGCAATATGTCACAAAATATGACATGACAATAATACAATGTGCAATAATGAAGAAGTTGAGACTCCTGTGGTTCTGATTTCATCATACCTCTCTGTACAATATTTATATATCTCTCCTCTCTAAAAATCTATTTTCTATTTGTATTATTATTTATGATTCTTGTTTAAGTTTTGTTTTTTCGTTGACTTCGGTAATAATCCTGACTTGAGAGCTCCCAGAGAATGGTACTTGTTTCTGAACCTTTAACATGTACAAATGACAATAAACTCTTAAACTTCATACATGGTATAATTTTCTGTACTTTGGAGAATAAATCTACAGCAACATAGTAGTCCCTGTGTAAGCCCCAATATAAACAGGAAAAACAGAGAGATCCCTGAGGACTTTGATTGCACATGCTCCCTGCTGTCTGAGCTGCATGTCTCTGCCCTTTTTTGGAGCCAAGATGACTTTCATCAAAGTGTCCAGCAGAGAGTCAGCCTTTATGGTGAAACCACAACACTCTGGTGCTTCTGCACTAAATCAACTGAGTCTTATAATGGACTTACATTTATAGCTATTTTAGGGTAAGAAATGACCAACAAAACATTTTCAAGTTCTAAAATTACTGATATCAAAATCTGAATGACTGACTCACATCTGCCTCACTTAATATGCTTTATAGCTTAGTGCGCCTTATAGAAGACATCATTTCTAACATCAAAATTCATTGGTGTGGTAAATTTGGATTTTCTTTCTAGTGAGTCATACTGACAGAATTGAGGAGATTTTGGGCTATAGTTTCATGTTCACAATCAAAGAGGCACTAGTTCAAAGTTCTCTCACTGTAAATTAAACAGAAGAGATGAAACAGTTAATGCTCTTTCTTCAGCCATTTCACCTCTTCTATTTGACAACAGCTTTCACTCATCGCTACACTGTGGTGTTGTAATGAACAAGCTTGACAAATTTATGCTGTCTCCTTCATAGAAGCAAAAGTATTAAAAAGAAAATATATATACTTTTTTAAACTAATTAAGCACACCAACAATTTAAGCACAACTATTCACACCCTCCTTATGTCTTGGAATGCTAAGTTTTAAATGAGCAACAAATTATTCCACATTCCAGCTAATTGCAGAACTAAGTTGTTCTCTTTTTTGTAGATGTAACTGAAGAGGAATTGAAAAATGCACGCTGAGAGTCTCTGTAATCCATGCTCACTGAGTGTTTTCTTCAACTAAAAACATGTTTTGCATAATCTGAAATCATGGCTGAAATCGTAGTGCAACGCTGATGAACACAGTGATGATTTTAATGACATCTGTCTGCTAAGAGCGCAATCACAAAGCCAGAGCTTCAGCTCCTGATTATGGGATTTCACTGCTCTTACTTATTCAGGAGATATGCGGTGGAAAGGAATAAAGGAGAATTCTTTTTTTTATTTAAATGAACTGGGATAAACAGCTCTTAACCTGCTCTGCCGTCGTTTCTCCACTTGAGAGTAAAGCAGATGAGGGAATGTTATTTTCTACTCAGACTTTTCTTTTCTTCTGTTTCCCAGCATGAAGGAGATGAAAAAATACAACTAAATTACAGGTTGTTCTTGCATCATGCTTTGCAGAGAGTTATGTGTTAAAAGGAATTTCCATCAACAAACGTCTGTTCCTACTGGAGGGAAAACATCCATGTTTACATGCATGCCATTCTCCATGTAAGGCCAGTTTCTAAATTATGTAACATTCTGACTGACATGTTAACTGGTGTTACAACATGAGGAATTTTCCTGTTTTTGTGCTAACATGAGGTGTTCTTTGGGGGTTATTTTGGCAGCAAGTGTAGCTGTAGTATTGTTTGTGCATGATATTTAAATTAAGATAACCAAAGGAAACAACTTCCTGTTGTTTTGAAAGCGAAGCCAAGAAGTGTGGAACCTCACCATTTTCCAGACTATAAGGACAGTTTGAATAAAGGTTCACAGAGTTTGAAAGTACTTAATCAGAAGTTATATAAAAATGTTTTTCAGAATGTGAATTTATTCTGAATTTAACTTTTGGTAAGGTGTTATTTGAACTCATAAATTACTACATTTGTAGTTCTTTGGTTTTCCCTATTTATCATATTTTACACTACAAGGTGCACTTAAAAGCCTTATTTTTTTTCTAGAAACAACAGTGCACCTTATAATCCGGAGCACCTTATATATGGATTTATTCTGGTCGTGCTTAGAGATGTTGAAGAGATTTAGAGAGGTACACGGCAAAAACAGGTTGGCTAACGTGGCTAACGTGTAGCGGTGTTGTACTGTGTTTTTCATGGCTATATCTGAATTCCCCTTCTAACCCCTAACTACTAAAAAACTATATAGTGCAGGACTATATAGTGCCCTTAATTTTAAAAGAAATTTGACACAAAGCTCACTACTTTTCTTTTGTTTTTCCAAACACCAGATATGACATCACAGATTTCACAAAGTGAACATTGACTCTATATGAACATTTCACAATGTCTAATTGTGACTCTACTGTGTTCTGATGATGAAAATGTGGATGGTTTATTAAAAAAATCACAATTAAACAATTTTTTTCAAAAAAACTGTTCCATCGTAATGCATTGTGGTCTATATTTGCTAATCTAGCACATGCTAGTTTTTCGCAAAGATTTCTGGGAAATTTCTAGTGTACTAGGGATTGTACTAGAAAATGGTGAGTGTATCAGGTATCAGCCTGTTTTTTACATGTTTCAAACAAGCTTGGGAGTTAAAGATATTGTGAACATGCTAATGCTTCCAACGTCGCTAACATGTAGCGGTACCAGACCATTGCTATGCCCGAATTCCATTTCTACTCAGTACTTCGTGTACTATATAGTGCATTCGCCATTTAGTAGTGCTGTCTGAATCTAATTCCAAAATCGAGTGCACTAGAAATTTCCCAGAAGTCTTTGTGAAAAACTAGCGTGTATCAGTGCTCACTACACTTCAGCGAATATAGACCATGATGCAATACAGTTGAAGAATTTTTGCTAAAAAAAAATGTGTCCATTTTTTAATAAACCATTCAGATTTTCAGCATCAGAACACAGTGGATTCACATATAGACGTCGTAAAATGTTTGTATTGATTCTATTTTCACTTTTTGAAATCGGTGACGTCACATCCGGTGTTTAGCGAAACGAAAGAAAAGTAGTGAGCATGGTCTCTGAATTGCTTTTAAAATCCAGGGCACTATACAGTTTTTTAGGAGTTAGGGATTAGGGTGGGATTTCGGACATGGCAGACATTTTTATTTCCTCTTTCGTGTTGGTAACAAAGCTGGGAGTTAGCGTAGTCACAGGAGCCTAGAGCTTGTTTTAGCTCTATTAGCCTGTCTTGCAAACAAGGGAGTTATAGGATCTGTGAAGATGGTAACGTGGCTAACATGTAGCGTATTAAAAATAAGTTCTGGAGTTACTGTGAACACTAACTCTGACTTTCGGTGCATCTTAAGCTATATATGATATAAGTTAAAAAATAGACCATTCATGATAGTGTGCCTTATAATCCAGTGTGCCCTGTAGCCTACTGCAGAAAATATGGTAGTTACTTTTTTGAATCAATTATATTAAAATAAAATAAAAAAATCAAATAAAATGTTTCAACCCACAGAATGAAGATGATATACTTTTTTGAAAAATCTCCTCTTTGCAGGACAGTAATAAAATCCTGTTTCGTTTCAACATCTTTTCTTTTTTTTATCTGAAAGGAAAAATGACAAATATTACTTTAGTCTGTTGTCACCATAAGCTCTAAAGTAGATACACACGAAAAACTGCAGAACCCTAATGTGTATTTGTAAGTCATCTGCTTACATAGCAGCAGGTGGTAAAGATGCATGCTGGGTAACTGTCTTTGAGCGCATGTGTGTGCAGCTATTATGTAACATCCATACTACTTAGAGATGTTACATCTGAAGGAGTTGTTCTCCTCCTGTCTTTAGTGTTCAGCTATTCCTCTGTCAGCGTGGTCACTTCCATATTTTCCTCAACACCATTTATTCACCTTTTCTGTCACCCATTGTCAGTTCTTTATTGATGTGTTTTCTGCGTCATTTCTTTGTTTCTTAATAGTTCCTGTCTTTCTCTTTGTGTTGTTTATGTTCATAAATGCCCCTTTTTGCCAGCAACTGCCCAGATTCGAGTACTTTTGTATTTTTTCGACCAAATATATATATATATAAAAAAAACAGATTTTTCTTTTATCATGTCATTATGGATAAGAACTGTGTCCTGTTCCAAGGAATAAAAACTAATAGATTTAGGCTTTTATATTAATTGCATTGTTATTGTATCCCCTGTCCTATCTTAGGCATGTTTATTTATCTGGACCCCTCAAGACAGCGCGCTAAACATTTTTTTTCAAGTATTTTTTATCTTCACTGGTGTTTGTGGCAGACATAAAATCCTGTCCACTTTTATCATGGTACGGATCACTCATCGATAAAAGGGCGGGGTCATCTACACCCCAAGAGAGAGAACAAGAGATATATTGTAGAGTTGAAACAGTGCCACATGTTTTCTAAGTAAAGCACTTTCCTGATCTTCTGCTTTCAGACCATTGACTATATATGAGAACTGGACCGAGAGAGTATGACATCACCCATAGAAAACGACTGACTTCCAGCTCCAAAAAAATGAAGTCAATTCAGTCGTCATTTTTTTCCCCATTTGGAGCCAGACGATGTCAGTGAGCAGTGATTGGTTGTAATCAGTCTGAGTCAGCGTTTCTACGGCAACCAAGCTAGTCCAATAAGAGTATGGTTGTTGAAAGTCAACACGCGAACCACTGAAAACGGGTTCTGGAGAATCTGTCAACCAAGCATATTAAACGTTTGACGTGAGACCACATACTCATTGATTGGTCCGTTGATAACTTGAAAAATTTGCAATAAAGAAATAAGAAAAAAAATAGGATTAGCAAGAACATGATAAATAAAGATATCAGAGCAAGAACGGCTATTCTGACAAATATAACGACTAAGTAATAGCTGTTTTTTTCTCAATTCAAGACTTTGGGATTTTGACTTCTTGGAGCCAGCAGGTACTTCCTGTTTGGAAATCAAGGGGTGGGGTAACTCAGTCCAGTTCTCTTATGCAGTCTGGTTAAAGAGAAAGCTGTTTTCAGTGAAGGCTATTGGGGACATACATTTAAGCACAACACTTGCAATTCTATAATACAGTCAACTGCAGTTGTGCATGAAAGACAATGTATAAAATAAAGCTGTACTTGCTCCTCAAGTAAGTTTTATTTTTAAACTCTTGAGTGTTTATCCCTTTTCCACTCACAGAGGTGGAGTAAAGAGTTTCTAATAAGAAATGCATCTACACAAAACAAGCCATGTTCTGTTTTGTTTTTTTATAGAAAAATAATTACTCAGCTCGGAAGAAGCCAAATTTAACACCTAATAAAGCTGATCACAGTTAACAATGGCTTTGTTTTTTTGGAGTATAGAATCTAAATCATTCTATGAAAGTGTGAGAATGAGAGAGGAAATCTTCTGAAACAAAATCATTAAAAACCCACTCCGATGAAAATTGTGTTTTCGGTGTTTTTAACATGTTCTTGCAGCATTTTTCTGATGATGGAGGACATATATTCAAATTGTTAAGATTAAAATTGCATTTTAGAGAATTTCTTTTTTTCAAATAACTGTGAAGCAAGAACAGAGGGAAAAAATGCGTTTGAAAAAGATAGTCTTTCATAGCTCCCTGTTCCGCTCTGATGCATCCCCTTGTAGTTGACTACCTACATAAATAAACTATAAGGGGATTCATGTTATCTCTGGATCAATCAAGATCAAAATCGCAGGATTCTTTGATCACAAGGTGATGGATCAGACAACTAGATCCAGGTCTTTGTTTTCCTCGTCTCAAAAATGTACAGCTGGATAGCTCCGATATTGCTCACCATCATTGTTGCTAAGTTAATGTTAGCTAGCAGTAGACCATGCAAACAGTTGGTTAACGGGAAGTGGGGGTGGGCTTACTCTCCACCAACAGTCCTGTCACAACTCAGAGGCAAATTTCTAATAAACTCTGCAGAAATTGTCTTAAAACTGCATCATCCTAATTTTTAGACCAGTGGGTCTTACAATAAATAAAAACATGATTGTTGTGGTGCTTTAATTGTATTTTTGGCAAGCATTACAACTGGAGATTGTTTTTCTTATTTCATTTCTAAATACATTGAATAAACATGTTGTTGAGCTTTGCATCAACATATCTATCAGCTAAATAAATCAGCGTATCACTAACTTAAGACTGGAGTGGAGCAGGAAGCTTGTGACCTGCTCAAAAAGTTCTTTTTTAAACACATTTATATAATCTGTTCACAATTCACAATGACTTAAAAACAGAAATACTCAGAAATGTTATTTTAAGCTTAATATTCTTCCTCCATCATCAGAAAATGCCATAAATCACATTGGAATTTTCATTGGAGTGGGTCTTTAAAGATAAAAAGGTTTCAGAAATGTTCAAAATATTTCCTATAGTCTGTGGCAGCAGAGCCAGTGAAACTAATTCACCCGTCTGATTTGTTCTAACACCTGAAGACTGCCAACACTCTATCAGAGTGATGTCAAATAGGGGAATCCGGGATACCGCGGGCCATGTTGGGTCTTCGTGATCCTTCCGCACTGACTCCACTTTGCTGCCTGTCACTTTGAGGTTCAGAGAACATTTGAGATCCATGACGGATTTGACAGAAAGCCAGGAAGGAAGGAAGGAAGTAAAGGAAGGAGGAAATGTGTTTGCAGCTTCAACACCCTGGACAAAGACATGGATCCATCATTACAAAAGACTTCACTGATGTTTCTAAGCTGTTGTTGGAGTCAGAGCTACACAACCATCCGCTGAGTTCAGATGGAAAGATGTGATGACAGGAAAAGGGAGGTAGTTGGGATGTTTTTGGATCTTCTGAGCATTTAGTACAGTTAGAATCAGTAATCTGACTGAACACTGGGAAAAAAACGTTCTTCTGCAAAGCTTAAGGTAAAAACTGCAAAAATAGAGCATTTTAATTTGTATGATTTATAAACTTGAACTGAGCAAATTTAGAGAAAATTCCAACACATCCTCACCCCAACTCGTCACATATTGAGGTTTGGTTAAGGACTCCTCCGTGACACGTTGACGTTTTGGGTGTCCCCAACTCGTTATTTTTTTGATGTGCTGGCTGTTCCGTGAACCCCAGGACGGAGTACCGGATGCAGTACCAGATGCACTACTGGTAATTGGGACACGTCCAGAACTAGTACCCTAACCCTAACCCTAACCCTAACCCAGTACCGGTGGATTAATCTTAACCCGGTACTTGTTCGGGTTTGGGTACACTTGCGCTACACGTCGTGGTACTGGACCGGTTCTGGTTTGGAGGTTGGGGACCCGTAATTTAATAAAAACAGCCAGAATGTCAAAAAACAATGAGTTTTGGACAACAAAACGGTCAAAAATTGACGGGGAGGGGTCCAGGTCAATATGTGACAAGTTGGGAGTGAAAATCTCTGGCGAATTGAGACTGGGCACTATTTTTTATTTTATTTATTTTGCTTAATATGAACCATTATGTCTCCCCTGATAATCTGGAGCACATTTAGTCTTAACCATAGAAAGTACATAGAGAAAACTGGACTGATCATCCCCTCCCCTCTCACATTCCAGATAGGAAGTACCCTCTGGTCCTAAAGCCAAAATCCTGTAGACTTCTATAGAAAAATAAACCGCTATCATTCGGTTTGTCAGAATAACCATTCTTGCTCTGGTGTCTATTTTTAACATGTTCTTGGTAAACTTATTTTTTTTTCCATGATGTATTTTCTTTATCGCAAGTTAGAAACTGGCCAATCAGATGCCTCAATAAGAGCATGTGGTGGCCCCCCCCTTAAACATTTGAGGCATTTGATTGACAGATTCTCAGACAATTCACTGCTTGCTAACATCATCTGGTCCCAAAATGGCAAAATGAGGCGATATCCGGCTGAATTGACTTCATTTTGTTTGAACCTGAGGTCACAGCCTTGTTTTGTCTATCTCTACAAAACGACAGACTGGCGACCTGTCCAGGGTAAATCCCGCCTTCGCCCATCAGTAGCCGGGTCAGGCTCCGGCAAAAGCGGACAAGAAGGTGAATGAATTTGTCTATCTCTATTCATGTCAGTGGTTCTGAATACACCCAAGTGGATCCTGGTCCAGTACCAGGAACCACTCGCAGACCTATCTTTGGAGGTGGTCTCGGTTCGGTTTTCTTTGAGTTTCCTCAGTCTGAATACATTCCATTCTCAGAGTGGAACAATAGCCGGGCATTATGGGATGTAAACAGAGAAGGGAAGAGAACATAAGAGAGCAACTCATTGAAATGTCTTTGAACGAACGCAGGCTCATTAATACAATTTCTCCCATCATACACATTGCTACATATTTTCCCAACAATCTGTGTGTCATAGCAGCGTACCTTTTCAGCCGTCTCCTTGGTAACCATCTTTCAGCATGCCTCAACCGTACTAAAGCAGAAATAAAAAGTGTTGTACCTGACGTTGATACAGACTGTCACGATCAGTCAGGGGAATAAAAAGTTTGAATAAGTGAACTATCCGGATGAGGATTATAAACCATAAAACTTAAATTATTCTTTCTCTTGATGCTTTACCACAACATCGTAACATTTGACCAATGACCTAAGAGATCTTTAGTGACGCGGGTTTGTTTACAAGCTTTAGTTTGAAACAGAAATTTCTGGTAGACGACAGTCAGAATACAGACCAAACGCAAAGTTCAGGACTTGATCTGGACCAAATTATTGGGACTGACAGACTTTTCCAGTAGGAATACTCCCTTAAGTGTTGAGTTTCCTTGAGTTGACGTTTGAGATTAGCATGAAGAAATTTGTCATTGCTGCACATCACTAAGAAAGTAACAACCTACAATCTGCTTAAAGTCAGTAAATACAAAGCTAGTACAGTCTTTAATAAAATAAAATGGAGTAAATGATTCATCAAATTGTTTGAAATGATTTTGATCAGGTAGGGAGGCATCTCTGCTGGCCACTCTCCCCCCCCCGCTGCTACACTCCCTGACAAAACACAGAAAAAACAAACCGCGTTGATGTGAAATCCATCACGTTAATTTACCCGAGATGTACAGTCGAACCCTCCAGGCTATTCTTTTGAACTCCCTCTTCTTGCAGCTTTGTCTCGAGTCGTGGTGGGAGTTGATAGCACACAGCGTCATATCTTTACCGATGCACATGTGGCCGAAGGCGAGCAGTTCTGCATCACTTTAAGAAACTGTCACATCCGCACAATGCACCGCCTGACATTAGCTCCTGTTAGGAGATTTCAAGTCAATCCGTTCTCTTGACAGGTTTATATATTTTAGCGTTTGCAAGACTTTGTGGAATGATAATTTCCAGTGGATTCTAATGTGACCTACATTGAGCCATCCGCCCAGGAGTAGGAGTGGAACTTGAAACTCCAACAAAATGAGGTCAACTCACTTTCTGTTTCTAGTTCTTATTTCAGTCAAAAACCAGCAATTATTGACGGAATAAGGAACATTTGACACTAAGAGAAAGAGATATCCTTCAATACCAACATTGAATCAATAGAATCTGCTCACCTGTAGATGTCTTCTGTTCAAAAAGCTGGTCCTGCTCGATCAGCTTCTAACTCTTGTTGCATTCAAAAACAAAAGCAGCAGTCAAGATTGCTAATTTTGTTTTGCTGTAGCAGCAGTTCTAGCCTAATCTAAGGTAAAGAAATCTCAGCAAGCTAAACAAACACTGCGAGTGCGTTCCCTGATGCTCACGTAGGGGTAGGGATTTGAATGGAGAGGTCAGTGCCTCCTCTCAGGCGTGAGTAGGATGTTCTTCCACTCAAAGCAGCTTGAGAACCTCTTTAACATCATAGAATCAAATTCTAATGAAGGCCTCTGCAAGCCAGTCAGAATTCATCAGCACAATTTTATGCAACGTTTTAATGATTTAAGAGACACTTGGCACATTAAGATAATAAAATCTTGACCTTTTGGTTTTGGAGAAATCTTTTTTATGTGAGCGTACATAATGGATGTCCTGATCTTAAATTGCTGGACATTATCTGCTTTTATCCTTGCAAATCACTTTGCAGGAGGCAGAGACGGAGCGCTGAGCTGCTGTTTAATTGGCTGGGCTTTACAGGTGTCCTGCACAAAGGCTCAGCGAGCGCAGCGGGTGTCTGCAGCGCAGGAGTAAGAGCTAAGTTTAGCAAATCCTCTCAGCGCGTTTCTCAATGACAGCACATGTTGGAGTGTCTGCAGAGGAATGCACGGCCTCACGCGCTCGGCATGTGCATTTTTACCCCGACGGGGAGCCTTCGGGGGGGACGAGGTGTTCTGGTGTGCACACATGCAAGGAGTTTATGCACAGAGGAGAAATGGTGTCTTAACTCACAGTTAAGGTTGAAGAAAACTTTGAAAAAAATCAAAATTAAGCAGATGCTCCTACAATTTGCATAATGTACTGTTGACTCTGCCACTAATAATTTATCCTTCTTAAAAAAATGCTTATGTCTAAGAAAGTAGGAGTTAGAAGTCAACTAATTAGCAACCTTGTATTGTGCAGAAATAAGATCCCTTGCAAAATAGGACACTTATTTTTCTGCCTATTTATCACAGCAATAAATTCCAATGTAAATCATTGCATTGTAATTTCAGTCCTGAATGCCATTAAAAGCACATCTATTTATAACGTGTGGCAACGTTCTTTATGTTTGGAATCTGGTTAAGAGCTTCTGCATAATCATTTTTATTTATGTGTGTGCTCTAAAACTTGAAAAAGTACAAAGTTCCAGAAAGAAAACAGATCCAAATGCGGCGTTTGCTTTATAGTTCTGGTTTTGGTTGCAGTGAATGAATAATGATTTTTATCATTTGAAACATTTTATTGTGCTTAATTTTCCAGACTATAAGGCACACCTAAAAGCATTACTTAAAAAAATAAAAAAATGTATGACAGTGTGCCTTACAATTCAGAGTTCTTTCTATCTGGATTAATTTAGTCGTGTGCTAACATGGCTAGCATGTAGCACTATCATGCTGTGTCCAAATTCCTTCACTACTCACTATATAGTGCGTTCAACCTTTTGTGGTTCTGTAAAAATCTACTAATTTCAAAATGGAGTGCACTAGAAATTACCCAGAAGTCTTTGCATAAAACTAGCATGCATCAATGCTCACTACATTAGCGAATATAAACCATAATGCATTGCGGTCGAACAATTTTTACAAAAAAAAAGTGTTTAAATGTAACTTTTTAATAAACTGTCCATATTTTCATCGTCAGAACAGACTGGAGTCACAAAAAGAGGTCATGAAATGTTTGTATTGATTAGATTTTCACTTTGGGAAATTTGTGACGTCATATTTATCAAAACGAAAGAAAAGTAGTGAGCATGGTGTCCGAATTGCCTTTAAAATCCGGGGCACTAGATAGTCCCGCACTATATAGTTTTTTAGTAGTCAGGGATTAGGATGGGAATTTGAACAAAGTATTTGCTTTTTTTACTAACAAGGTGCATAGTTAGCATAGTAACAGTAGCATTTGTTTTAGCTGTAATAATCTTTTCTTTTTGTTTACATGATGTCAACAACAATGAAAGTTATAGATTTTTCAAAAACTTTTCTTTTTTTCCTTTTTTTCTTATTTACTGACATGTGCAACATTGTGTCGCTCTTTAGGTCGCTGTGCCTTATTTATGACACAAGTTGGGGAATGCACTGTTTATTGACCATGCGCCTTATAGTCAAGAATGCCCATACATGGCATGTGCTAACGTGGCTAACACATAGCGGTGTCCGACTGTTGTGTTCTGAGGTGGCACTATCAAGTTAGCGTATAGTCAAAGTAACATTTATTTTAGCCGTAGTCTGTTTTTAAAGTATTGCAAACAAGGTTGGGTGTGTGTAAATACGCTAACATGGCTCATGTGTACCAGTGTCAGACTGTGCGTGTTACGGTTCGTACACTAATGTGGCTGACGTGTTGCGGTATTGGAATGTTTTTTACCTACAAGGTTAGGAGTTAGCATAGTCACAGTAACCTTTGTTTTAGCATAATATGTCTGTTTTCTACATGTTACCAACAGGGTTCCCTTACCAAAAATAAGTATACTCAAGTTTGTTTTAAGTATATTTTTTTTAAAGTAAAATGAAGATAATATATTTTTAGTTTACTTTTCAGGCTCTTATTTTAGATACACTATACAAGTTGTATATACTTATGTTATACTTGGAGTTATACTATAAATCTAAATATATTTGCCTATAATTGTCACTGTCCATAAACATTTTCTTACACAGCATTAAAAGGGGAGTAAATGTATTTGTAGGACATTTCCAATTCATTAAAATATTATTTTAATACACTAATTAGCACTTATAAACTAAAAGCAAACCTTAAAAGCTACATTTGATATACTTCTTAGTGTACTTTCATAAGCTTAGAGTAAACTTAGAGTTTATTGCCAGTAAACTAATACTTTACTAGAAAGGATACTTTGAGTATACTTCTTGAGTATACTTTTTAAGCTAAAAGTGGGAAAATGTAGTCGTAAGGAGCATACTTGGTAGCAAACTGACAGTATACTTTATAAGTGTACTTGGTACACTTTGAGAAATATACTTTTCTGTACTTAAGTATACTTTTGAACATATACCTAAAGTATATTTTAATGTGTGCCAAACAAAATTGGGAGTTGCAAGTATTGTGAATACGCTACTGTGGTTAGTATTTAGTGATTTACAAACAAGTTCTAGAATTACTGTGAGCGCAATTAACAAAGCTTGACTGACAGATTGACTTATCTCTGACTCTTGTCTCCTTTATATATGACATAAATTCAAAAATAAACAATTCATTGATGGTGTGACTTATAATCTAGTGGGCCTTATAGTTTGGAATATACATTATAATTCATTCTGAACCAAAAAAAAGAAGAAAAAAAAAACACACAATTTTACAGTTTTTTTTATTATTTTGAAAAGAATATTCTCCATATAATCTACAGGCCTGAAAGAGTTACTGTGTTTGGACAGAGAAATGCTGTCATTTCTCTTGCTGATGAATCTCTTCAAAGGAAGGAGCTGCCAGTCTGAATCAAGGTTTCCCTGCTCCCCCTTGTGACCTGACAGGACCCTCTTGGAGGAGAAAAACACAGGTGGCATGAGTGCAATGCCTGGAAAAACACCAGAACATGGGCCTCTGGGACCTGACTGCCTACTAATGACAGAGTGAGTTGTCACCAATCACTGCAGTGTGTATTTGTGTGTGTGTGCCCCTCCTTAAGCAAACTCTCTTTCACAATGAGCAGCAGCGCTCAGCTCAACAAGTTTTGTCTGGCTTCAAGGTCAGAGGGCGGCTCAGATCTCAGGTTGTTGGGGAAAATCCACCTGGCAGTGTGAGCTTACCGCACTGTCACCTCGCCGCGTTGGGCAGACGCGCCGGGAGCACATGCTCTGCGGTCTTGACCTTGTTCTTTAACTTGAGCCCAGAGCTGTTGCAGGAGCAGAGGAAAAACTTGGATGCAGTGAAATATCTGAAACTTGTTGTAACACAGCGAGAATACCAAAGAGTTGTTGATTTTCAGAGCGTGTGTAAATATCACACATATATAAAGACAGGCAAATACTTCAGATGATGATCAAGCATGACTGCGTGGTTTTTCAGTGTTTATTGCATGTCTACGTGTTCAAGAATTTAATCAGGAAACACAAATATTTCAGTGATATGAGTTGAATAGATTAAAACATGTTTGTTTTGAGTGATCAGGGACCAGAAAGGGAAGAATATGTGGTACTGTGAGATCTTTGGGTTGGAATAAAAATTTAATTAAATCTTGCATTCATATTGACACCTCCATATTGCCCCGTTTTTACCTACCCTCACTGGCTGAGCAGCTGCTTCGA
>NC_050514.1:549625-552102 GCF_002922805.2 Oryzias melastigma
CCCCCCCCCCCCCTCTGCATCCTTCCCTGTTCAGACTTGCAAAATGGTGGGTGGTTTTATCGCCGTAGCAACCATTCAATTTTTGGTCACCTGGAGGCGACGATCAGGAATATGTAATTTTAAGAAGAATTGACAAAAGTACGTTTTTGGATTTCCTTGGCAACGGAAGTTTTTTGTTAGCCACGCCCACATTTCTAAAATACTCTTATCGTGTGATATATCAATTTGTTCAGCTTGAGCCAACGATTCATGTATTACATTTTCACAATAATTTGGTAAAAAAAAAAAAAGAAAAAAGTGCAAGCAACAAGGGAACACCTTTCAAAATCTACAAACTTTATTTTTAACATTTTGAAAATGTTCAAGTAATTATTAGGTAATAGATCTAAATTCCCAGGCAAAGTTTAAATTTGTAGAAGATACTAAAGATGATTTTTTTTTTTTTTTATTTATGTTGGTGGCCTTTTTCTAAGGTCAAAGGTCAAGGAAACTTTGGTGCGTGTAGATTTGTTTGTATAAATCTTGTTTGAACAAATGGTTTATTTGACCATATTGAGGTAAAATGTAAAAATTGTCAAATTCCACAAACAATAAATTATTGTTTTCCATAAACAATAATAAACATAGACATATTTGTGGTACAGAGGGTTTTATTTTTCCCCTGAGGTATCCAGGAGATCCCCCCCTCCTACCATGACCACCTTCACATGATCAGTGTGGAAGGGCTGCTGCGTGTCCTTGCCTGCCACACACCGCGCCGCCGCCACCAGGGCTCCTCGCTGGGCGACCAAAGCCCCGCCGCAGGCGAGGGACCAGAATGTGGACTCCTCTGGGGCCCCCTGCTGGGCCGGCGCCGAGCCTCCACCGGCCCCGTGGGCGCTCTCGGTGTGATCAGGAGGTGAGCGGATATAAATGGCTGCATGCCACGGCCACTGAGCGTCAGGGAGACGCAGTCTGCTGAACGTGTCTAATCTGCCACACTGCTGGAACCAGAAGAGACAAGAGAAAAGCAATGAAGCGCACCATGTAGCTTAATAGTTAATGCTAATATGGTAAACACACAAAAACAGGGGTTTCATGTATTTATTTGTTTTTTTTGCTGGGTTATTTCCATATGTGGCCATAAAAAAGAAAAAAAAAACTTAAAATCTTATGAGTAACCTTGTCCATTTTTGTGTTTTTTTAATCCAGTCGTTTGACTTTATTGTGCAAGTTATATATTTTTAACACTTCAACAGTCTGACAACAGGCCTGTGGGCTTTATTATAGGGAACAAGAACTGAAATAACATTTATAAATGAACATGTTTATCTCTTTCACAAAGAAACATCAGAGATTAAAAAGAAAAAAAACATTATTAGTTATTTTCATCCAGTAATTCACAATAAGCATAGAGCCAAAGAATATAGTTTATTACACAAATTGAATATTACTTTTTGTTTCAAATGATTCAGTATGATAAAAACAAAAAAAAAAAACAAAAATAAAATTATACTGATCTTAATTTTCCACAATGAAAACAGCGCCCCCTGCTGACATCAAGTCATCTTTAAGATGTCTTATTTAGTCTCTAAGGATTTAGATTTACTAAAGTGTTTTGTATTTATTGAGTCACCTTGTAGAGTGAGAAGAGTCTAAAAAAAGTTACCTGGTGAGCAGGAAACATGACCTTTCACCTGCCGTTCTTCAAGCCTGGAGCTACCAAAGTTAAAAGCTGAGGTTCACTTGTCCACTAAAGTTGTGCAGAATCGATCTCAACCTGCAGGTTCAGTTGTGTGTGTGTGTTTTTCTTGTGTAAGGAGGATATAACCAGCTCTCAACAGGTGTTGGATGCTGTTTCTGGGTGAAAAGAGGAATTTCTTTGTGGTGTTGCACCTCCCTCTGATGGTGGACCGGACTTACGATGGTGCATAGATTTTGATTTGGTTTTAACTACACTTAGTGCAGGTTAAGTTTAGACTACACAGTCTAAAGAAAAGCAAAAGAAGATTTGCACTTATAAAAGAAGTTGTTATTGTTAGCGTCAGCACACTAGCACTGGAACAAAACCTGCTTTCAATAAAGAAAACATAATTCTCCTGCTTCTCCTGGCCTCTGTGAAAACATCTACAACACAATAACCCATAAGTTTCAGATAATAGCAATAAATAAAAAAATACAGAATATTATTCAAGTGGGACAGAAGTCTGCAACCTTCAACCCTGAAAGAACCGTTTGGTCCAGTTTCTTACTGACCAAAACCCAGAAAAATACACTTTATTTATGTTTTGTGGCCATTAAGTCATTCATTTACAAAATGTAAAGTATTAATTTTGTCAAAAGTAGACACAAGTGCCTTTCAAAATAAAATACACCCTGTGTCAAATAGGATCCTCCTCCTGCAGCAGATCTGTTGAGGTAACTGGTAAAGATGATAGAAGCAACTTCTGACTTTGCAAATATAAATCAGAACCAGAAACCACAAAAAAAAAAAAAAA
>NC_050514.1:552121-566634 GCF_002922805.2 Oryzias melastigma
AAAAAAAAAATGAATGAAGGTCCCAGATAACACACATGATTGTCTCAGAAGGGGAGAATCAAACCACCATCTGTGTGAATAATGGTGACCCTGAAGGAGACGCTGAAAGGTAAACAAGTAAAACAGCAAGATCTGTAGTGTTGGGGAAAAGCTTAGCAAGAAGTATTGAGCACAAATGCTAAGTAGAGGGATGACGGTGAAGAATGAAGACGAATGTTCATCAGCTGCCAACTGGTCTCTTTTGATACTTCTGTGTTTTCTTTTTATCTACTTGAAGGCGATGCCAGAATTTACTTTGTCACATTAAAAAAGTCGGGTGATATTTAACTGTCTCTTTGATTTTTTAACATTATGTCAACAATTACATTTAATTTAAGATCAAATATACTGCATTTCTATTTAAATGAGTGTTTTTATACTTAGCCAAAAGTCATTATTGTTCAAATAAATGAAAGTATGTTGATAAAAATGTACGATATTGCCATCTGTTTATTTTTTAATCTGCATCATCGTCTGGAATTATGATCACTTCTTTGAAATTAAAGTTTCTACTTTACAATTTTAATATCTGAAACAAAAATACAATTAAATACATTAAAGTCATCCATGACAATTTTTTTTATTAAAAAAAAGCATACCCAGTAGTGTCTTAATTATAATTATGAAGTTTTTAACCAAAATCAAACAACCTAAATGTCTTAAAAAGTCATTTTTCCTGTTGATCTGAAGCCTCTGTTTCCAAAATCTCCTCTGAGGGGGCGTGGCTTTTGGAGCTGAGAGCAGAGTTTTTGATAAAATAATGAAAGCTAACATCAAAATGCTCTTTCATTGATTTACAATCCTTTCCAACTGCGGTCAAATGAGCCGCCGTTCACATTTCCGTGGTCACATCAAGAAGCTCCGTGGAGTCTGGTGGAGATTTTCCAGCGTTCTCAGTCCTGCTACCGTAAGTATTGGATGAAACGCACACCAAAAATCCAGTGATGCTGATTTGACCACAGGAATGTGAATTTAAAAGGAGAAATACTCAAAAATGAAAAAAAAGATGTTCTCTTTCATAAGAAAAATAGACATGTTAAAAACAGGATTTTCACTGGAGGGGGAATATTCATTTTGATTTTCATGATACAAAAAACAGCTTGTAGCAAAATGTATTAAGTTATTAGATTAAATAGTAAAACTATGATGCTGTGGTTCATCTTTATGTTTGTTTTTGTACAGTTTTCCTATTAAAATAAAGGTTGGAAGTCAGGTTGGGTTCATGAACAAAATGTGGGTTTCTATATATTGAAATAAACAGATCAAAATGCCACTTTTACAATCAAAAATATTTTATTTTCTAACATTTATTTAACCAGGTGAGCAATGAAGAACATGTTTTTATTTAAAATACTGACCTGGGAAGTGAAGAAATACAAAGTACACATCTCAATATACACAACATGATGCTGTTCAGATGCTGCAGCTCACACACTTGACACTCCAGGATTTTTTGGAAAGCCAGGCACTCTGGTGGTTTCCGGCTTTTTCCCAGGATTCTGGATCCTTACTGCTCCCTGTGTGTCGGTAGCCAGGAGGGTTGGATGGGATGGGTTTAATGCGGTTTGGAAAGAAGATGAGCAGAAGAAACGTGCAGTGAGGAGTTCAGACTGGAACTTTCTTCTTGAGAGTACACTGAGATGAGAAGGAAAAGGGTGAGAAAGGGCTCTGCGTGATGCCATTAATTATACATCATCATCTGCATACATGAACAAACCACCTGAGTCTTTGTAGAGAAACTGGGGTTTTGTCCTTGAGAACCTTGAGTTAGTTTTTCAGCAGAGACTCGACAGCGGAGAGTTTTAATGCTCGTCATTACTGCACCAACCAAACGCAAATGGAATAGATTGTTTGTTTGAAACACAACAAAGTGAGACGAGTGTGAAAAAAGACGTGTCATTGAGAGTCCGTCTCACATCAGTACCCTGAGCCTGCAGGCTGCACATCCACAGCAACGCTGCACTATTTATAAAGGGCAGCAGCATTTAAGCCGTTTTATTCATAATACCAGGAGTAAATAGCTGCTGTATATCATAGACGTTGAGGTTTAAGAGAAAATCCATTAAGTCCAAACTATTTGTTTGGACTCAGAAAATCAAACTGCTGCAATATGTAACAGAATAATATTTTCATGAGCTACGTTCACTTCATTACTAACATTTATACCACTTCTGGAAAAAATAAAACACATCTAAGAAAGTAATTAAGAGAACAGACAAGCAAGTGGTTCCTGTGCAGCTTCTAACAAGACAAAGTATTAGGTCATCAAAGTCTTTTTAGCAACACGCTAATGTTTTTGGCTAATTTGTTATCTACTGAGCGTTTTATGGGCTAATTAAGAGTTTAGCTTCGATTTTAGCAATAGGCTAACATTTTTGGCTAATTTAGTTTACTTATGAATTTTAGGCTATTTTGAATTTTAGCTAATATTAAAGCAACATGCTAACATTTTGGTCTAATTTGTTATCTATTGAGCTTTTTGTTGGCTAATTAAGAATTTAGCTTTTATTTTAGCAACAGGCTAATGTTTTTGGCTAATTTAGTTTACTTAAGAATTTTAGGCTATTTTGCAGTTTAGCTAGTATTTAATCAACAAACTAGTTTATTTTATTTTATTTATTTATTTGGCTAATTTATCATCTACTAAGGTTTTGGTGGCTAATATGGAGTGTAGCTCGTATCTAAACAGCACACTAATTATTCTTGAAAAAATGGCATGTATTAGGGATTTCTAAGCAGTTTTACTACAAATTTTTCTGAAATTTTGGTCAACTTCAGTGAAAACATTTTGTAAATAGTTTTTGCATTTTCAGCAAATTCCTTCAGCCTTTAAAATAAATTGAATCACCATTTTCATGAAAAAGCTTCACCATCTTCAGTGACCACTTTCAGCAAAAAGTTTTCACACTACCATTATAGCAGGTAATGCAACTTTTCTAGTTTGTATTTATTTATGAGTTAGGTTTTTAGTATTTTATGGTTTATAATTTCTATGTTTTTACCTTGTCTAGCACATTTATTTCACATTTTTTATTTTCAATAAAAAAAGCACAATTTATACTCTTGATTCAGAATTTACAATATTTGCAACTTTCTTCAACAGTATTTAAAATAACACTTTCTAATGTGTACAGTCTTATTTTGACAACCCAATCCCCCACCCAAAAAACAAGAGGGCGTCTCCCTCTCAAGAGAATTTGGCCTCAGAGGAAAAAAAATATGGCGCTCGAAAATCAATAGCCGGAAGTCCCTCCCCTGACGAAGCTGGCCGCAAAAAAAACATAATTTTCGCCTGAAATTATTGTCCAGAAGTCCTCGACCAGAACCCCTATTTTAAGCGTTCAACCTCTTTTCCCTTTGACACAGTAACTGCTTACCTGACAGTGGCGGGCCGTCAGGGCCTGCAAGGCCTTCTCTGCTGGCCTAAAAATATCTGAATCACAGACTGATATTAATTATTATTTATTTCCGTGAATACGTATTCTATAATTCCAAATGCTCTGTCTTCGTCCTTTCATTGCTGTCTCCCTGGTTGCGCTGCTTCCAGACGTGTATTTTCCTATTTAAGCATTAACCAATCACATTGCAGCACCATTTGTTGCTAGGGTCAAAGAAATCTGCCCGGAGGCCTTCACAATCAGTTCTGCGGGCCCTGTAGCATAAAATAATTGTCGACCAAACTGTTGCTTCAACCAATCAGATTTGGAGTAGGCCAAACCAAGGCCAGCTAGAAGGCGCACAGAAACGTCATCATTTTCACGCGCTTTGATTGGATAGCTCGCAGCTCGCTCTGGTTCTGCGTTATGTGACGGACACAGGTGTCGAGGAGCGGCGTGTCAGGTTTGAAGATGTTACCAGTGGAAAGCGTCTCATCGTCTGATTTTTGGTGGAAAATGAATGTCTGGGTAAAGTTGTGGCACAGTTTTGTCTGGCACGGGTAAAGGAGTTCCGTGACTCCGTTGAGCCGGAGAGAAGCTGATACGAGGAAATCTACGAGGCCCCTGAACGCACCGCGGGCGCTCCGAGCTCACGAAGATGTGCAGCGCAAAATCCTCGCGCGCACTACCGACAATATTATTTTCCAGACACAGACCAGATTTCAAGATCACAAAAACTTATGTTTGTCTCCCTCCTGGACCACAAGAGGCTTCAGGAATACCAGAACATTTTCCAGCTTATCACAGCCACGGAACACTTTCCATCTGCGAAACGCACGGATTCTGCACGACAGAGTGATTGAAATCTTCTTGAGGATAGAAAGGATGGATTTTGTGTTTAAATAATCTGGATTTTTGGTGAGTAAAATTTTGCTATCTCCCTACATAATATTGAAATTTTATCAGGTTATTTTTTATGCTTTTGGTGTGTGTGTGGCAGTTGTACCTGCACTAGAAGTTTTATTGCCATAAAATAGTTATTGAGGGTTGGATTGATTCAGATGGAGCACTACTGAAGGCCTAGGTGTGAAATGCACGGCCCGCCACTGTTACCTGATCACCTGATTCACAGAGGAAAAACAGCATTTTGCCGGCTCTTTTCTCCAGAGGTAAACGGGTTCAGTTACACAAATTTGAACACTTGTTAATTTTGACTAGAAAGAAATAAACGATTAACGTTCTCTGTCTTATTTGAAGCTCAAAATATCAATGTAAATCAGGGGTGTTAAACATACGGCCCGTGGGCCATATCTGGCATCCAGAGGGTTTATTACAGCCCATTCATGAAAAGTAAAACCTATATGGATGTTGGGGGGGTTTCAAGCTCATTTCTGTGGCAAGTTTTGGTTCTTTAAAGAAATGACTGCAATAAGCAATTCCACCACTAGGGGAAGCAAAGGAAATGAAAGACTGGCATAACACCCCTTTCTAGCCTGGGGGATCTGGGGCATAAAAGTGAACTAAGAAAAATGTGTAACAAAAACACAAAAAGATTGTCTCCATAAAACAGATAAACAAGTTTATTTACAAGAAAACAAATAACATATGTGAAGCAAAAGCTTTTTTGTTCAGCCTCTTATGTTCAGCAGCATGTTAATGAAAAGAGCTATACTGTATAAATAAAGTGATTGATTGTAAAAGCATTTTTTTCTTTTCACATTAATTTTCATTCATTATATATATAAAAAATAAGATTTGCTCCATTAAAAGTGGGTTAAGGTGCACATTGTTTGGTGTTGCGATTGTTTTTCAGGACTTTAAAGCAGTGGTGTTCCCCAGTCGTTTTTAGGAACACATTCTCCTCCCCACGTCGTCACATAGTGACGTTTGGTTTAGGCCCCTCCCACGTCAATTTTTGATGTTTTTGGTGTCCCCAACTCGTCATTTTTTGAAGTGCTGGCTGTTAAACCAAGGGTCCGCTACCCTCGGGAGGTGGGACGTAATGCGGTACTGGAGGCGGTACTGGTCTTCGGGACGCGACCAGTACTGGTATCCCAAGCCAGCACTGATACCCTAACCTTAACCTGGTACTGGGTTGCATCCGGTTCACGCCCATTACCGCGTCTGGTATTGGTTAGAGTCCGGTACCACATCCGGTCCGATGTCGGGTTAGGATTAGGCTACCAGTACCAGGTTTGGTTACTGATGGGCTATGCGTTGCAGTACTGGACCGATTCTAGTTTGCAGCCCAGAGGTTGGGGATCCATGATTTAATGGGAACAGCCAGCATGTCAAAAAACAGTTGGGGACACCCCAAACGTCAAAAACTGACGTGGTCCTTCACCAAACGTCAATATATGATGACTTTGGGAATGAGAATGTGTTGATTTTGTACAAATGTTTACATTTCTATAAAACGTTTCTCTGTGATTTAGATACTACTTTTCAGATCATTTTAGGCCTTCACTGAAGGCCTTGCAGGCCCTGACAGTACACCAATATTGTTAAAAGAGGTGGCTTTCATTTTGCCATAAAGTCTTCCTTCCTGAGCTTCATGTTGCAGCCCCCCTTTTCCACTTGCACAAGGTGTTGGGTAACTCCAGGTTTACTTGACCCTGCGCTCACTGAATGATGCCTCCACATTCTAAGCCCCCCCAAAACTGTAATTACTTTCCACTTAGTAAAGGCTCAGTTCGATTAAAATGTGTGTTTATCACAGTGGGACTGAACACTGACAACCCAGACCAGTAATGTGACACGCTGTGTAAGATGATGGATAATGACCAAAAGATTATGAGGTGACTAGATGCAAACCATGCGCTATGATTAGCATAATGATCCGCTGCATGCTGGCACGAGCCACAATCAACAACAAAACAAGAAGGAAAAGTTTCACCCCCAACTGATATCAGTCAGTCCTCACCATCCGAAGGGAGGTGAGATGAAAGATTTTGTCTTGCCTTTCAAAGCGCGTTACACAACCCATTTAATGGAAGTGCTTGGTCAGTTTTTTCTTTTTTTTCATTACACACTTAAGAAAAGGATGCAGAGGGTGCTGGAAGGCATTCAAGCCTTTGCTTGCATACTTTACAGCAAAATTACAATGTTTGACGGAATGGAAATTTCTCCCGAGGCGTGAAAAGTATATACTAGAAAAATATTATGACAGTTTTCCACTTGAGTGACGCAGTGCAGAGAATTAGTGGTTGTCCTGTAGGGTGTGTGTCCATCTGGTCACATATTTGTTACCGTATGAGGACGAGTTTTGGCATGCTTCACATGCACTCACACCAGAGTTGTTGGACAGCTCCTTCTATTTACAAATGTAAAAGCTCTGTTAAAACTCTAATGTGAACTACAACAACAAATAATATATTCTGCTTTGCAAGTGTGGTGCGGCCCATTTGAGGAGCGCAAACAGACTGCCAAGTAGACCAGGGCTGCTCAAGTATGCTTTCCAAAGTGTTTGTTACATGAACCCAAGGGTGTATTCAGACTGGAAAAGTCTGTTGGTTCGGACCAAGTCCCCTTAATTTGGTCTGGATCAAGTCCTGAGTCCTGCATTTGGTCTGTATTCAGACTGCCGTCTACTTTGTTTCTACTTTGGTTCCTAAAGATCTCTTCAGTCATTGGCCAGGAATTATGAGAGATAAGTTAAGCAACAAGAGAAATGAAAGTCTGAGAAAAAGTCAGGGCGAACCGGAGCTCAGTGCAATTGGAAACGAAACGAGACCACCTTGAAAGATGGGTCCAAGACCAGTTCCTGGTCACAGACCAAGGTTCACTTGTGTGTATTTAGATTGAAAATGTGTTCTGGATTATCAAACCAAATGTTTCGAAACTGTAAACACCCTAAATCTAACAGGTAGAATTTTTTTAGATCTATTTTTGTCTGCGGACCACAAGATTCCATCTCTGCTCTTTGCAGATGATATTTTCCTGTTGGCTTAATGAACCAGAACCCCCAGCATGCATTGAGGTGGCTGAGATGAGGGTCAGCACCACTAAATCTGAGGCCATTGTTCCTGACCGGAGAATGGTAGTTTGCCCTCTTTGGGTGGGTGGAGTCCTCCTGCCTCAAGTGGAGGAGTTTCAATATTTGTTTATGAGTGAGGTAAGGTCGGAGCGTGAGATTGACAGGGAGGTTGGAGTGGCGCCGGCCGTTATGTGGTCACTGAACAGGTCCATTGTGGTGAAGGGAGGGCGGAGCCAGAAATCAAAGTTCTCAATTTACCTGTTGATCTTCGTTCCAGTACTCACCTATGGTCATGAACTCTGGGCCATGACAAAAAGAACGAGGTCCCGACTACAAGTGACATGAAAATGAAATTTGTATTTATTGTTTATTTTGTTTGTTTGTTTGTTTTTGTACTTGACAAAGTTCCACTCCGATCCTGTTTTGATCAATTTTAAAAGCCTTCCCATTGGTCTATTAATTTGAATTATGTCATTTTATGACAAAATCAGATCAATATTCTATCTTGGACACACATTGCTGGACACTTCAACAGAAATTTGCCTTTACTAACTGTCACCTGTCTCCTGCTAGCTTAAAAACCCTCACAACCTCAATCTAGCATTAGTGGGACAACAAAAATGGCGGGTAATGTTGGAGCTATCCAGTCGTAGAGTTTTATCTAGATACTAGTTCAGACGAGGAAAACACAGACGTACATGGATCTATTTGTCTATAATGGATGCATCAGAATGAAGCGGAACAGGAAGCTTGTGGCTCATCTAGGAGAGTTTCTATGTAAAAATCGCATTTAGTTTTTGTCTGCTCTGGATTCACATTGATTTGAATTAAAAAAAAGGGGGAAAAAAGGCTAATTGAACCTCTACATTAAAAAAAAAATGCTTAAAGAACATGTTAAAAACACCAAAAACATGATTTTTGATCGTCACGCATAGAACTGTAACCTTTATAAACAAAACAAATAATATGATCTTACATTCTTAAAGTCTCTTTGTTACAGAAACAAACAAAAAGCAATCAAATAATTGTAGGCAGGCAGGCAATGAGGAAGTCTTAGGAGAAATAAGTTAGAAGAAATGACAAAGAATGTAGATTTTCCAAAGAATGGGATATGATTTTTGAAGTCATCGTTTGGGTTAGGTTTATGGATTTGTCAGTATGAGTCAGTTTGATTTTACTTGATTATATCAAAACTAACACCTGGCTGTAAGAAGTCACGTACAGGAGCTCCAGGAGCTTTTGTTGAGGCACAGCTTTTTCCAAACTGTCTGCACACGATGTTCCTTGCTTCACGTTCGTTCTGAGATCCCAGAAAATGATGCCTGTTCTACAGCAGAATCCGACCTTGTAGTAAAGCAGGATTACTCACTTTTACAATCCCCTCCGCTCCAGCCTTGACGACACTCTGTGCAATACTTTCCATTGACAAAGAAATCATTAGCTTTCCATGTTGTATTGTGGCAGCCTCTACAGCTCTCAAAGAGACTGCAGTCTGGCAGGGACAAAAGCCGGCACAAGTTAAGTCTTCTTGTCACGAAACAGTGATTAGCTGAACCATTTTCAAGCCAATTTGGGACACTTGGTCAATGTTTACAGTATAAATGACTCGAAAAACGCCCTCTAATAAATGGAGAATTATGCATCTTTTATGGTCTGTTAGCAGCAGATGCTAGTTTGGAAAACACAGAGGAAGATGTAGGCAGGTGAAAGAAGCAAAAAAGAGAAGAGATCAACAATTAGAATGTGACAGACTTAGAATGTTAAAGTAAAGTGGATGTGACAATGACTGTACACCTGGAAGAGTGATACAGGGGTCACACTGCTCTGAAGGATTCTGACAGCAGGGAGTCTGTTCTTGACCGGCGGAATTGGAGGTTCATCAAAGATGACACTTGGTGTTCCACTTGTTCCTTTGGTGGTTTCCTCGGGTCAGGAAAGCTCTGTAATCGTTGTCTTGTTGTCATAAAAAATGCATTTGCATATTAAATCAAAGGAAAATACATTTTTATGTTCATTCAGAAAGGAAAAGAAGAGAAAAATAGATTTATATTTAAAGAAGCACTTGTTTTGGTGTTCTTTAGCACATCCCTGTGGCATTATTTTGATAAAGAAAGTCATATGAAGAAAATGAAGCACAAAGCTCAACACAATATCATTCCCAAGTCGACACATTTTGACCCTCTGCATCAAAAATTGATGCTTCAGGTGTTCCCAACTCGTCAGTTTTTGATGTGCTGGCTGTTCCAATTAAATCAAGGCTCCCCAACCTCCTGGTCGGTACCGGGATGTGGACCGCAGCAGAATCTAATAACCCTGACTTTAAACCCTAACCCTAACCCAGGAATAGGATTCTAACCTTAACCAGTCGTATTCCCTGTCCAATCTTACCCTCTGAAGCCCTAAACCTAACCCCCATGACTGTCTGACAGCCCCCACATAAATATTTAATTTGACTTACCTGCAATGGAGGAGACCTTGAACCCTGCCACTGTATGGAGTGTGTACTAAATCCTGCCCTCCAATGGAGGGTAGGGTCAAATCAGGACACCTTCTTTCTGAGCCTAACGTGGTACCAGACTTGGACCGTTTTTAGTTCGAGATCGGTACCGGACGTGGATAAGTACCAGTTCTGGACGCGGTACCAGGCTAGAGTTATGGGTACTGAGTACCTGAGTTTCGATCCAACAAAACAACAAAACAACCAAACCTCTGATTTGTGAACACAAATTCGTGTTCATAAATAAAAATAAATTGTGGACAAATTTATATTTTGTGCACCACTTTACAGGAGAAAATATGAAAACATTTAGTTTTACGTTTAACATGTCTCTTTAGAATACGACTTTTTTTTGGTTTTGAATACAAATTTCTCCTGTTCACAAACTGTCAAAAATACGTCACAGGCTTACAGTATATATCGAATCTCAGAATATTGATTCAACTGAGTGAGAATGCACGTTGTGACTCATTTATTAAACTATGATAGAATTAAACTTCTTAGAATGTTATTAATCTCCTTGTGGGAAAATTATGTAGCTCTGCTGGAAAAAAGAAAAGATATTAACATCTAAAAGAAAAAAAAGAGAGAGAGAGAGAGAGAGTGACGTTTACAATTGAATGTTAAAAGAAAATAAAAACGCCAGAGCAGGCGTGGGCGGGACTGCTATCTGCTCGCCGGTGCCAGTGTTGTGTCAAGGTACGTTTCCCCTGTCAGAATTTGCTTCCTCAGTCTCAGGCATCGTTTTGGTAGGGTGGAACGTATCTTGGAACAACACCGGCCGGTTAGCATGGGGGATCCTCTATTAGCCAAGCAGTTTATTCCAGGGACAGGCAGGGCGTGCACGCCCGCTCCAGCTCCTAAACCAGTCCAGATGAACCCTTGTCTTTGTCCATCACTAGATGGGCCAGGCTCTAGCAACACGTGACCCAGAAAGGGATAGCTGATTAAGGAAATTATGTGTAAAATAATGAGATTGTTAATATCATCCAGTGTTACATAGATTCTCTAAAGGAGAAGTTCTAACAAAAATGTTCAGATCATCAACATTGTAAACGTTGTTCTGCTTCTCCTGGAGGGCGTTTCAGTTTGGCCACTAGGTGGCGATCGCGCTATAGAATTACACCTTATTCAAGAAGAAGACGATAGTCAAAAGAAGACCACAAGTAGTTAATATTTCCTTAAAAGAGTTCGGAAAATTAATTCCTGTAAGTAAATAAAGATGTTCATTTTGGCAGCTATGTATTTTTTGGTCAACCGAGTGTTAGCATTAGCCGTCCTATGGGAAATTCTATTAAACATTAGCATCAAGCTATTGGATTTTAGCTTTATGTGATAAATCGATTTGTATCTTTTGTGCATCGATTAATGATCTATTATTATTTTCAACCCAGCCCTAAAGGGAATTGGCTCGGAATGACAAAAACAGCTGAGCTAACTCGGAGCTAAAGAAGGCTAACTGTCGGCCAATCGTAGCCTTAGTCTAAAAGAAAGAGAAATCAGAAACAGAAAGTTTAGTATTCTGATCCGACTGACTTTTTATTTATTTTTTACCACCGCAAAAGTTGGCTAGCAGTTAGCATACTTTAGCTCCAAGTTAGCTTTGTGAATAGCATACAGTGTTACATGGATTACGTTATCCTCCTGTGATCAACTAATTTTAAAACACAATTTTTTTACACCTACAGAGTGAACTGGCATATCTGCTACTTCTTTTGGGGCTGTTTTCCACCACTTTTGGGTCTAAAACGATCTGCTGCTGCATTGTTTACACAATCAGCCATTGTAGCCTGACACCCACAAAATGCGGTCAAAGTTTACTATATTTTCAACATCTATGGCTTTCAAGATAATTTTCCCGTTATATGATCAAGAATATTTTAAAAAGTTTTTTTTTATTTTAATTTAAGAATTAAACTAACAGGCACGCGCAGCTTGATCAATCGATATTCCGGTGCTCTATGTATAAGCCTGTGACCTTGTCACATATTTTTGACAGTTTGTTAAAAATCCGTGACAATTAATATTCTGAGGAGACATGTTAAACTCAAACATGTTCATATTTTTCCTGCAAAGTTGTGCACAAGATATTAATTGTACAAAACGTTGTATTTATGAATACGACTTTTTCTTTATAAATACATTTCTTTTTGAAAGTTATCCTACCCCATACTACTATCTCAAGAAGAGAATTGATAATATATTTTGTCTTAGAAAAAGCAGAAAATATAACTCACTTTAATAAAACAAGTTATCAGAAACTGCGAGTAGAAGTCCACAATAATTTAAGGCAAACTACAGGGAAATTTAATTTAAATCAGAAAAAACACACATTACTTACCAAGTTTCAAAGCTGCTACACAGAGACAGATTTAGAAGAGGGAAACAGAGTTTTGGTCTGTGGCCTTGAGGAAAATCTGGATTTTGGCTCTCAACTCAGTAACAGTCTTCCAATCTGCTTATGGGTGATAAGCTTTCCTATCTCAGCATAATGAATAGAGATCCCTAACCCATTCCATTTCCTCTAAACTGGAGGCTAATCAGAACTAATGTGGGTCTGTAACTCGCTCCGTCTCTCTCCGCTCAATCTGACTCTGCACTGCATAGCAACGGGGGGGTGGGGCCTACTGGCAGAGGCAGTGGAAAATGCGTTTGGGGGCTGTAGGTACAGTACATGCCAACATCAAAATCTGAGGGGAAATTATGGGAAAGAGGTTGAATACAGAAATCTGACGCAACAAAAAACTTTTTTTAAAGAATAGCACAAAAAGAGAAACTAAGTGTTTTTACTTCTGGCCATCAATGGTTAAACAAATAGTTTTTAGTCACATAAAAAGTCAATTGTTCTTGTGAAAATGATGCGCCTTGATTTCCTCTTGATGCTCCGTTCACACCAAATGTGAGTCAAATTTGTGTCAGTCGCCTTTCTTTCAGTGTCAAATTTGCAGCTAGACGCTTGTCCAAAAATGTGTTGCCTCTCCCAATGCGTGTGGGAGGAGCGATGTTCAAAAGTTTTTAGGCACATCGCGATATGAAGCATTGACTGTATATTTCATATACAATGCATGGACACAGATGATGTCGAGAATCAGGTTTATTGATTTTAAAGAGTACAAAAGCATCGATAATCACGTATCCATGTCCGGGTTCATGAGGTTCTTCAGAGATTCTCCCAGTATGGCGAGGTTCACCATCTACTGCAAAAGATGTGTCTGAAGGACAGCCACTTTCAGCAGGTTCTGGCTAATTTGATTATTTTTTTTGTCCGAGGAAGGAAAAAAAATAAAAATACAAAATGTTACGGCCCTGACAGACCTGTCTAAAGTTTAGGGGAATCACCAAAAACTGACCATAAGATATGGAAAGCTGGACACAAGAAAGATGAGGAAAACTGTGTCCTGTAAAGAAACGATTAGTGTGCTGGTAAAAATAGAAAGGCACAATGAAGGGATTGGGACCTTGGCCAAACATAAAATAAATCGGGGAGACTACTGACCCAGCCATGTTGACCGTCAGAGTCAGCAGCTCTCTGCTAAAGGCTGCCTAACAAAAAGAAACAAAGCAAGCCCCCAAAAAGACTACCACGGTCCAACCCCAAACCAAAATAACAAAACCCAGCATTGTAAGACTGCTGAGGACAGAAAGAGGAAAGAGAACCAACCAAATCAGCACAACTCAAAGACCTGCACAGCTCCTCAGCCTCCTGCTCTGCCTGCCTCTGGGTTGAGGCCCTCCTCTGTCTTAAATACCTGCCAGGTGCTGATCAAGAACGTTGGCCACACCTGCTAGGTGAGCAGAATGACAGAGCCAGGGATCACATTATCACAAATTAGAGGAACTTTTTACTATAAGAAAAAATAAAATATAATAAATATAATAACATGCTGGTTGACGCGACATGTTAGATATTTGAACTTTAGACTCACTACGATGCTCAAACCATGCTGCTACCAGATCACAAAATCTCCGACCACATCTGTATATTGACTAAGCATTGAAACTAGATACCCTGATGCACGAGTCACACTTGGTGTGAAAGCATCGTCATTGTTCAAACCATACCTTTACCTCATTCATTTTCTAAACTCACTTACACCCTTTCAGGGTCATACGTTGCTGGAGCCTATCCCAGCAACCCTTGGATAAAAGTGTTCATTGCACCACTATTTGCCTAAACAAACTAATTTTTACTTTTTTTTAAATGTCAATTTACTGCCGAAAATAAACGTTTTTATTATTTACATCATCAGTAAATCAATTTACTTGTGTTTTCATAGTTATTAAACAATTTGGTGTCAATCTCTACCAAGTCCTGTTTGCTGTGATTACCACCGCTGTAAACCATGTTCCGTGTAAACGTCCATCAAACGGCAGCTGTCATACCAGACAGGCCCGTTTTGCAGCAGGTGTCCTCAGTAATGATGCTGGGAAATATTGTTTGTCCATCTCCACACAGTTGGCATTTCACATCTAAAGTTTGTTTCCCATTACTTTAACTTAAGCCTGTCTTTCTAGGGTTTGATACCTGCTGTTTTTCTTCTCTCTTTTAACCGGCTGCTGGCAGACCATCTAGGGGGAGTCATGCCTGGAATTCCCAGAAAGAAATTAGTTCTTTTGCACTGTT
>NC_050514.1:566964-569712 GCF_002922805.2 Oryzias melastigma
ATGCGGCTAACATGTAGCAGAGTCAGACTGTGTTTTTCCTTGTGTTACTACATAGGTTGGGAGTTAGCATGGCCACTGCAATATTTGTTTTAGGGACATCAGTCATTTTTTTATGTTTTGCCAACAAGGTTGTGAGTTCATGATGTGAATACAATGATGCGGCTAACATTCAACATTGATGGATTTTCTTCTTTTTTTTACGTGCTACTAACAAGGTTAAGATTTAGCAGTCACGGTAATGTTTGTTTTAGAGATATCAGTTTGTTTTATGTGTTGCAAACAAAGTTGGGAAGTTACAGGTATTGTGAATACGCTAACATGGCTAGCATGTAGCGGTGTCAGACTGTGTTTTTTTCAGCATAGTCAGTTATGTTTTAGTGGTATTTGTTTTAACACGTTACAACAAGTTTGGGAAGTCACAGGTGTTGCGAATATGCTAACATGGCTAACACTTCTAACATGTAGTAAACTTATTGTGAATGCAGTTAACCTTCAGTAGTCCCTGAACTCCCACTGACTGCTTACAAAGATGCAGGAATGAAAATGACCCACAGTTTACTCTTGTTTTTTATTCATTATTTAAAATTAGGGCATCAAAAAGTTTTCAGGTTTGAAATGTTAGATTTCAAATAAATCTTACAAGAGTTATGGCACACAATTGCAACACCACTGGAATAAATCCTTAGAACTCTGCATATACTTTAGTAGAACTTCACCTGGTGTTGTGGACATTTTTTTTCAGATTGTTTTAATCTTGGCTTCCCTTTCTTTGTGGATTCATACATTGTTATCTTGTCTCTAACTTTTTGATCTTTTGCTACAGGGTAGGGAGAAGTCGTAGGGGTAGACCATATGTGGCTCTTTGACCCCTCTTTTGTGGCTCTCTGGTTGAAGAATCATAACGTTTTTAATTTTAAAAATGCAGTATTTTCGAACTATAGACTGAATTTAGCAAAACAAAACAGCAAGATAAGTCAGACTTTATTCAACTAATTTACAAACAGTTTCGACTCCTGACTACATTACCCATAATGCTCCAACAATCCATCAAGCAATTTTGGTTTGTAGTTTACCAAAGTTTAACATTTTGACAGGTTTTTGTGTACCACAGAAACCACAACCAGTATTCCTACTTAAGGCATAATGGGATTTATGGTGGATTTTCTATGATTAAGCAAAATTCCAGGATTTTAAATGCGTTATATGCTCCAAAAATATATAAGGTTTACTTACCGGTAATTAGCTCTGATTTAATTTTAGTTGGATTTACAGATTTTTGTCTGAGATCCACCAATCCTCCAATAATATAAACCATGAATAGCTTTTATTCATAAATCACTCAAGACATCACACTACCAAATGCTATATTCTCTTTGACATGATCCTATGTGACACAATGTATTTTATTTTAAAACGAACTAATTTGAATCTTTGTCAAAAGTTATGAATTGTTTTCTATTTTTAAGAAATTGAATTCATTTCAAATGTTTATCATAATTGTAACAATAAATCCAAATCCCTGTAAGACTTTGAGGCTCCTACTGGGTTTTGGTCGGGGAAAAATGTACCTGAAAGGCTCTCTAAATGTTAAAGGTTCAGACCCCTGGGGCAGGGGAAGAACTCGGATTCAGACAATATTTATTGGCCCCAGTCTTAACAACATGGCCTGTTCATGCACAAAATACAGTCTTTAGATCAGAGGGATATCCACAGAATACTATTGTATGTATATTATATATATTATATTTTTTATATATCTTTTCTTGTGTTTAATGGACTTTTGTGAAAACGGGGATCCATCCCAAAATTGTTGCTTATAAAATTTAACACATTTAATTTCATAAATACTTCCACTAATAGTTTGGTGTCCTCTTTGTATATATTAACCCAAAAATATACCATTCATTGACAGTGTGTCCCATAATCCAGTGCAAATATGTTGAAAATACAGTATTTTTTGTTTATTAATATGGATACAAATCTATCAGGTGTGATAATACAATATTATCTTTTTTTCCAGAAATATTCTGCTTAATTTTCTGATCTATTCTTTAAAGTATTTTACTGACTGATTAGTTTTTTGCAGGTATATTTTCCTTATAGTGGTCATATCCACAGATTCTGTATATTGTGTACATGAGAGCATTCCCACCACTACAAAGTAACCTTGATTGGGAACAATCTTGCTCCACTAAAATAAATAAAAAACCAAGAAGCAACAGCTTAAAGCCTCCTTTGCTGCCCTCAAGTGGCAGCAGAAATCTATTCATTTATGTTCCAGATACCTCCAGCAAACATCAAGGCCCCTGGCTTTACATCACATGGAATAAAACTAATAGAAGCTACAGCATGAACTCCTTCTTGCAAACTAAAAATGTGGTCCTGAACAGCAGCAGCAGCAGTCAGTAATTCAGTATTAAATGAAAACGCTACAGGAACAATTAACTCTCCTAGCAGTGAAGTGACAGCCATATTTTTGCCATCACTTCAGCTGACACACAGAGAGAAACATGAGTGACTTCTTTTGAAAGCATTACCCTTTGAACTGTCAATCACTTCTGAAGATTTGGCCTCCTCCGTCATATTGAATCTGACAAAGCCAGAGATGAGGGAGACAGGCGAAGGCTGGGGGTGTGGGGGGTGCACTCCTCATTATGACCATACGAAAACTTTCATTGAGCGCGCAAGACTGAACGAGTACTCGGCATCGGGTATTAACGCAGGCTATTTTTTTTTTTTTTTTTTTTA
>NC_050514.1:569731-581871 GCF_002922805.2 Oryzias melastigma
TGTTAGCTTAAATTATTTTATGGCAAGCGATAGGGGCCAACACATAAAAAGATATCCTGTGAAAAACGGTGATGCTAACGGCTAAAACAGCTTTTTACGGCCTATTTTCAGAAGTTTTAGCATTTTTTTGCTTCATTCATAGCATGTTAAAAGACATATTTCGGTTGAGCTTTTTACAAAAGAAACACTATTCTAATTCGTATTGATTTTTAAAGTGTACATGCTCCCCTAATAATTTTTATATTTTGATCTATTATTAATTATTAATTATTCCAATGTGACAGATGTGTGTATTTTATGTATCACTGGTAAAAAAAATATTCCCAATCATGAGAATGTATGCTAATATTTTCATCAGTTAGTTTTTTGTTAACTTTTTAATCAAAAACAGATTTTTCTTTTACATTATTTAATGAGTTTGATATACTTGTGGGATTTCTTGTTGTATTTTTTTGCAATTGAGGATTGAAAAACAATAACTTACAAATAACATCAAACTTATGATTTACTATTGTTCAGCTCTTAAGCATTTATGTCTTTGGACATGCAGGTTTGATTTTACAGGACGAGTTTCAATTTAAGTGATAATTCGCCTTTTGGCACATTTCATCAGAGGTCACCGCAGCCAATCAGCTTTCACTGGTGGCTTGACGGAGTTTTATCCCAGTTGTCCTTCCTGACTCAACCCTGTATTATATCCGGGCTGGGGACCGGCACAGGGAAACCTTCTGACTACATCGTTAGGCAAGAAAGTTCAAAATACATTTTAGTTTAAAAATAAACCTCCAACTGTGGTTGTCTTTCTTTAACAAGGTTCACACTTTTTCTGTTTTCATGCTCTATGAAAGTAACATCTACACTAATATGTTTTGAATTATATCGCATTGAATAAAATATTTATGTATAATCAGTCAAATTTTCCAAGAAAAGTTAACATTTATTTAAAAATATGGTTCCCTTTAAAACATCTTCAGTGTCTTATAAGTTTTTAACATGTATACAAAAGGATGGGGGAATACTTTTAATTTACATTTTTTGAGATAATCAAACAATTTCAACCTTTATTTGCCCTTGTGTTTTTGATTAATTAAAGACATTTCAGATTTTTTTTCTTCGATTCGTTTATTGCTAAAACTTTCTCAAAAATACATTCAGTGTAAGAAAAATCATAAAAAATGCAGATCAAAACATTTTTTATTGTAAGGAGTAAAAAAATAAATAAAAATAAAAATCTGGCACAGATCTGTGTCCAACTGGTAAATAATAGACTTTTTAAGATGTATTATTATTATTATCCTGAATGGTTTAAAAAATGGTAGTTGTTTGTTTGGAGATAAAACATCTGATAGTACATTTTTTAGTCAGATAAAATCAAAATGCCTTCCAGGAAACGGGCTTCGGTGACAGAAATGGCGACTCACAGTGACAATAGGGCGTTGGCTCACTTTTGTTTGGACCATGTGTGCAAAAAATGCTAACAGATTGCATCAATACCAGCAGGGACTTTTCCCTTCAGCAGATAAGATGACGTACAGAAACATTTATGAGTTAAAGCTGCTCCAAACTCATTCTTAGTCACTTCTTGAGATGAAATTCAAGCACTTTTGTGACTCATTTAAAGCTTTTGTAGTGAATGTGAGGTAGAACATGTTACTCAAGATGTCTGTATATTTAGAAGGTTATCAGGTTTCAGGTATGCTTTAAAAAAACAAACAAAAAAAAACCCCATGAACATGATTTGAGCTTAGACCGAATAACCTGGTCCTCGAGATCTACAAGTGTCAGGATCAGGTTAACTGAACAAACCTGATCCAGGTCAGGACAGCAAATACAGCAGGGAGTGCTGGAGGACGAGGGTTGGGCTATGAGGAGTGACGCTGATCAGATTTTAATGAAGGCATTAAGAAAAAAAAAAAAAAAGTGAATCAACTTTAAAAACCATTACATGATCCCTGGCTAAATCTACTTGTTCTATTGTCTGTATTCTATGTCCCAACCCCAATGCTTGATATGACTCTTTAGACAAAACTATGGATTTTCTTATGACTTTGCATTTGTTTAGGACAGTTTTTCAGTTCTAAATGATCTAGTGCAAAAATATATTTTAAAACAAATGTAACTCTTTAATGATCCATTCTTTTAGTCATTTTCATCCAGAATCATTTTGCTAAAACAAAGGCACAGTTATATACATTACTGTATGCTTCAACTTTTTGTCAATAAGTTGAATAAAAATGGGTTTATCTTGCTGTTTTGTTTGACTTTATGTGCCATTTCTTAAAAAAAGTTTTACTTTATTTGACTTCGACCAGCCACAACGGGGCCAAAGACCCACATGTGGCTTTGAGTTCTTTAAACTTTAAATATTCTCAGACATGTGCAAAACAAATCTCACACCAGTTTTCACGAATCACGAGTGTAAAAAGACACCAATGTGGCTGATTACCATTTGTTTAACAAAATCTTGAAAATATTAAAAGTAGTTCCCTTCACATAAAAACAAGGACATAAATATATTTTCTTTGTGACATAATTTACCTCAATTTGAGTGAATATTAAAAACTATTGCCGTATTTTCTGCAGCATAGGGCACACTTACAAGCCTTAATTTTTACAAAAAAACACACAATGCGTCTTATAAATGGATTCATTCCAGTTTTGAAAGATACACAGCGCTCATTCAAAATGCTTCGTTGGTAACATGTGGCAGAGTTGGCCGCTACATGTTAGCGTAGTCAAAATATTGTTTATTTTAGCAGTCTGTTAGAATCTCTTTTTATCATATGTTGTAAAATAAGTTGGGAGTTCACGATTTTGTGGATAAATTAATGCAGCTAACACTTCTAACATGGCTAACGTGTAGCACGCTAAAAAACAAGATTGGGAGTAAAAGTATCATAAATATGCTAACATTGCTGACGCTTATAATGTGGCTAATGTGTAGAATGTAAAAAACAAGGTTGGGGTAAAATTATTATGAATATGCCAACATTGCTAACACTTATAATGTAGCAAACATGTAGCGTATCGAAAACATGGTTGGGAATAACAAGTATTGTGAATGTGCTAACATTGCTAATGTTTCTAATGAGGTTAATGTGTAGCATGTTGGGAAAAAAAAGGTTTAGATTAACAAGTATTGTGAATATGCTAACGCCTCTAATGTGGCTAACGTGTTGAAAAAAGGTTTGGATTAACAAGTATTGTGAATATGCTAACGCCTCTAATGTGGCTAACGTGTTGAAAAAAGGTTTGGATTAAGAAGTATTTTGAATATGCTAAATTTGCTAATGCTTCTAATTTGGCTAATGTGTAGCCTGTAAAAAAAAAGGTTTGGATTAACAAGTACTGTGAATATGGTAACTTTGCTAACGCTTCCAATGTGGCTAACATGCTGAAAAAAAAGGTTAGGAGTAACAAGTTTTGTGAATATGTTAATGTGGCTAAATTGTAGCATGTTGAAAACAAGGTTGGAGTAAAACTAATATAAATATCCCAACATTGCTAACGATTATATTGCGAGTAACGTGCTCCTGATAATTTGGTGTCCCCTATAGTGCAGAAAATACGGTACAGTGTATAAAAATATACATCGTCACCCAAAAAGGACGTAATCGTGTTCAATATATTTGAAAGGAAAACCTTTCGAAAGAAACGATGCAAGAGCATAAACAGTTTAAACCAGTAGGTAAAACCCACAAAAACCCAGACACAGTGATAGGAACCACACAACAGTCCTGCACAACACAACATGACTAGAGGCTGACACTCCCCAGCGGAGCAGCAACTATCATACGCCTGCATCCCCCTTTTCCCCCTGCAGCAGCTTTTCCTTGTCTGGCTCCTGGGGCTCTTTGCGAGACGTCTTCTGCATTTCCCGACTTTTGACCCACGTGTAGGCCGACGAGCCCCCCAGAACCATCATGTTACTGGTCCACCACAGGATGCTCTTACTGGACGAGTTGTACACCACCGCGATGACTGTCTGAGCGCAGGCCTTTGCTGTTCCCGACACATTGTGAGTGAGCGGGCTCGTAAACTTGATCTGAAGACCCGTGACGTAACCGATGGCGAAGCCGAAGAGCCCCCCAAGGGTCATCATTCCCCAAAACTTAAGGTCAGCCAGGCGGGTGAAGCTGGACAGTCGTCCCAACTCGCCGAACACGAGGATGAGCGGGATGAAGAGGACGCATGCGTTGATGTTGTTGTAGTAGGTCAGCTTCCAGATGCTCCCATCAACAGCAGGCATCACTTTCTTAGTGTAGATGGCGTTAAGAGAGACGCAGGCACTCGCCAGCACGCCAAAAAACACCCCTGACCACGAGAGGGACCCCGCCACGCCTTCTTGGTCCACACCGAGCCAGAAACCCCCTACAAGAAAAAAGTATTAGCCAATGAAATATCAATATTTTTGTTTCATTTTACTAAAATATATTTTTTAACAATCTGTAGTCCCTTTAAAAGTGAAATTAACATGTCTAAAACGTTCCTAATTTCTTACTGTTACAATGCATTTTTTACAGTGAAATTTGGGAATTTTACTCAAGACAAACTGTAAAAGAGACATTTTTTTCTGTAACATTGTTAGAAGTAACACCTTTTTTCAAAAGCAAATTCTGGCAACTTTAGCTGTCAGTTCTTAACCGTAAAAATTGTTGTACATCTTTGCTAATGTCTCAGTGTTACGTTTTTTGGTAGTGTAAAAAAGGGAACATAAATCAAGACAAATTATACATATGTTTTTTTTTTTCGATATTGCTGCAATACCATTAAAAGTATCACCTTATTTTTAAGAGTAAAATTCTGGCAACTTCAGCTGTCAGTTCTTAACTGTAAAAAATTGTTCAATGTTATTGCTAATTTCTTTTCTTGCATTTTTTTACATTAAAAATACGTAGTTCACTTAAGACAAACAGTAAAACAAAAAATCCTTTTTTTTTTGCTGCAATACCATTAAAAGTAACACCTTATTATTAACAGTAAAATGTTGGCAACCTCAGCTGCCAGTTTTTTTTTTTACCATAAACTTTACTACATGTCTTTGCTAATTTCTTAGTGTTACACGACATTTTTAAGAGTAAAAAAAAATTAGGAATTTTACTCAATGCAAATTTAAAAAAAATAAATAACAATAACATTTAAAAGTAAAGCCTCAGTTCTAACAGTGACATTCTGGCAATCTTAGATTTTGCTTTGCATTTTCAAAAGGTAAATACATTTCACTTTACAGTAAACATTAGAAATATTACTTTAGAAGAACTGCAAAGAAAAACTTTTTTTTTTTTAAATGTAATATCGTTACAAGTAATCCATTAATCTTTAAGGTGAGATTCTGGCAATCTTAGATTTTGCTTTGCATTTTCAAAAGGTAAATACATTTCATTTTACAGTAAACATTAGAAATATTACTTAAGAAGAACTGCTAAGAAAAACTTTTTTTTTTTTAAATGTAATATCGTTACAAGTAATCCATTAATCTTTAAGGTGAGATTCTGGCAACCTCAGCTGCCAGTTTATAACTGTAAAATGTACTTTTTTTTTTAATAGTGCACTCTAACAATACAATGGAAAAAATGTTTTGCTGCCAAAAAAGAAACTTTGAAATGAGAGTATATTAATTTTCAAGGAGAAACAAAAACTGATTGTTAATAGAAAAGATAAAACATACAAGTCGACACAAAAAATGCTGTTCACCATAAATGTTGCAGTCTCTCAATATTCTGCTCAATATTTACATTGAAAGTCTCTTTTCACTAGCAGATCAGTCAGACATTTATCCAGAGGAGGAATTTTACTGGAAGAATATAATTCAGTTTGTGCAGGACTGTGTAATAAATCTTATTGGTAGTTTTATGGATTGCTTTTGTTTTCTGCACAGAAAAACAAATGCAGAAATGCAAACAGGTTTCAAGTAAGCCTTTCTTCCAAACACTATTGACAGAATGAGTCAGGTGTTTGGAGAAGTTGTAACCCAAGCTTCAACTATCTGAGGACTGGACTGAATGAGTGTGATATCAAACAATAGAAAATGATTTGCTTCTAGCTCCATACAATATGGACATCCCCATGTTGGAGCCAGAGATTTTAGTAAGCAGGGATTGGTCTGAGTCCACATTTCTATGGCAACCACACTAGCCAGTCAGGGGGGTGCTTGTTGGAAGGCCACACCCCTCCCACTTGAGAATAGGCTCTGGAGAATCTGTCAAATGTTATGAACATTCAACAGGAGACCACATTCTTTTATTGAGGCCTCTGACAGGCCAGTTTATGACTTGAATAACTTGCCAAAAAAAAAACTAAGAAAAAAATGGATTAGCAAAAACATGTTAAAAACAATAGCATAGCATGAATGTTAACTCTGACAAATATAACTCAGTCATAGCTGTTTATTTCTCAATAGATGTCTTTGGGATGTTGGCTTTTTGGAGCCAGCAGGTACTTCCTGTTTAAAAGACAAGAGGGAGGGATCACTCAGCCTAGTGATCGTACAGTCAATAGATTTTAGGTTGGTCACTGGGTCGCTGTGTCGAAAGGTAAACAACAACTAAAAACTGACCAATCGGACATCTCAATCAACTTATGTGGTCTTGCGTCAAATGTTTAAAGTGTTTGATTAATATTCTCCCAGGCTGATTTCAAGTGGTAGGGGTGTGGTCTTCCGACAAGCTCACTCGTGATTGGTGAAGGTTGACACCATAGAAATATTGACTTTGACCAGGGATGTAGAACTCAGTCACACAAGGGGCCAAAATTCAAAACACACCTTAGGTTGCGGGCTGAAGAGGGTAAACAGTTATTGAGCACACTAAAACTAGATTTCTAAAACTTTAAAACCAGAAATTTTTAACATAACTATGAACAAGATGTGTAGCATTACGAGCATTAATGCTAGTGTGAATTCTGTAAGCTGAATTTGGCAGCTGAAGATGCTGAAATTGATAGCTTAAAATACTGAAGCTGATAGATGAAAACAAATGCCAAATTAGGGTTAAAAAAAAAAAAAAAAAAAAAAAATGGTTAGCCAAGCCAGCTAGCATGTAGCTGAAATGTTGGCTATTTACACACCTTGACTTTGAGCAATCACTGCTTACAACTTTTGGTTCCAACATGGCAAACGTCTGTATTGCGCAAAAATACTGACTGAATTGACTTCATTTTGTTAGAACCAGAAAGAAGACATTTCTTATGGGTGATGTCACACTCACTCAGTCCAGTTCTCCATATACAGTCAATAGACCCAACACCTGGGGAACTTTATAAATCCGACTCTAAGCCAAAACTTTTATATGTTAAGCAACTAATCTAAACATGACTGCTCTCTGAATTCAGGTCTGCAAATGTTGATCACATCATGATGAAAAAAGTACACATATTTCCTATGATTGTGCCATTGGAAACTTTTGCATCCATGTAAAATAAGAAAACAATGGGATTTCCATCATATGATCCTGGTGAAACTTGACCTACCCAGAATGATCCCACAGCAGACCAGAGCCTGCAGCGACGTGGACTGTTTGAGGATGATGAAGGACAGCAGCACGTTGAAAACAGTGCTGAGCGAGCGGCCGATGGTGTAGAAAGCCACGCCCACATATTTTAGACACAAGTTGTTGAAGGTGATCATGCCGATGAAGACGATGGACAGCGGCAGGACTTCCCGGGACGTCTTCAATTCAAAGTTGACGGACGGAACGTCGATGAGTCCCGGCTTTATCGTTGACAGCAGCTGCATGAAGCCGCAGAGTCCCACAGAAACCAAACATTGGTAAAAAGTGACAAACAGTGGGGCGTTCAAGTCTTTGTTGTCCAGCAGGTAGCTGTTGAGGAACACCATAGTTATTGAAATGAACCAGTAGAGCGCCACCACGGCGGCTATTTTGGTAGCACGGAGCACGAACGGCTCCCCGTGGTCGTCGTCGGACGTCGTTTCCGCTCCCGTGATAGCCATCTTTAAAATACCGGACCGCTTCAGCTGTGTCCTGTTCATAATCACACAAAGGAGACGCACATTCAGGATGCGAAGGGAAGACAAACAAACGTGCAGAAGGATAGGATGTGCGGAAGTGTTCCGTTTTCTGTGGATACACGCACTTCCGGCTATTTTTCTTTCAACTTAAAAGCCCCAGACGAACTCCCATGTATATCTAATTCCTAAAACTTTGTTTTTAACATGTACAAATGATATTTTAAAATGTACTTGACAGTATCGATAACGATCAAATAAATAATATGTCGATACAAAAGGCAAAAACAAACCTCACTGAGTTTTCACTGAGTTTTACGTGATCGGAAATAACCCGGAAGTAAGTGCAAAAGGAATACAGTGAATTAATAATAAAAATGTAGAGCGGTAAATGCTATGCAAACATATAAAAATAAATAACAAAACATTCTTACAAGTGTTATCCTACAAGGGGAGGGAAAAAAATAAATAATTGTAAAAATAAAAGTGAAAAAAAGTGTTGGGGAACAAAAAGGAAATAAAGGAGCCGTATGTGAATTAAGCTAGCAATGCCAAATACAACACTACAAAACAAAACTACTTTATATTGCTTCATGAAAGCAGCCATATTAAAAGTTCTAAAATATATTTAAATAGACCACTTATAGACTTGTAGGCCAGTTTCTTTTCTAAACTAGCTAATGTTCAGTTCAACAGCATTTTTTTGAGCTGACCATTAAATGGTGTAACTGCTTATTACTTCAAATAGAAACCAAGATTTCCCAGCAGTTCCTTGTTTTAGTCCGGCTTAAAAAAAGCATGAATCTCATTTTCTTAAACCCTACTTGCAGTGAAAAACTTACTACACACAAACTGTGTATTTCATACCTTAGTTTTCCAGAAAATCCTTTGCTATCATGGGTTAAACGTCCTCGTCTGTTCAACACCAAATGCCACATAACAACGGCCTCTTACACAAAAAAGGCCAGCTCTTGCTGGTGCTTGACGCTCCTGAATGACCTGTATTTCTAGTTCTTTTCATCGGTGATTGAATTGCCTCATACACTAGTTCAAATAGTGCATCCGAAGAAGCTGCTCCTTGTCTCTTCATGGACTGTTAGTGTAAGCATTCAGTTTTGAAATATAAAACCAACCTAATTCATTAAAAAAAAATAGAAAATAGAAGCAAACTTTTGTAAAATTAAAATGAAAAAGAATGACCAAGAAGTATCATTTTATTTTAATGGTGACAACTTACATTTTTAAATATTTGAAAAACTACAACTAAAACAAAGGTGTGATGAAAAGATGCAGCTTTTATTGACTCGTGTTAATTTACTTAAAGATGTGTCTGCCATATTATAAAAGGACACTTGCTTAAACACATTTACAATGTAGTTCCTATGTATAACAATGATATATTTGCTTTTCTTTCTGCTTTATGTTTTTTAGAATAATTTTGTGATTTTTAGCATATAAAATATTTGTGTTGTTTCTTTGAAAAATGTAATATGTAAATGATCACACTTTAAAATGACCTATCCACACATTAGGGTGTATAAATAATCCAAGATGTGCATTATTACTACTTCTAATATTCCATCAATTATTTGATTTGTTTGCATCTTAAATTTAAATTAAATAAAAAGGAGAATTCTCTTAGTGTGGGCAGCAGCTTGTCTTTGTGAATCAGGGCAGTAGGTGGCAGCAAAGTTTTATTTCTCTGCGTTTGAAGCATCCGGTTGTGTCATATCATAAAGTTCACATAAAAACCCCTTCATTTGGAAAGATATATATTCATATTAGACAAAGAAAAAAGAAAAGCAATAATCCTGCATACAATCAGCACCTTTTTGATATGCATGTCTATAAATCAATTTCCCTGCTAAAAGCAAGGTTTTGAGTTTGATACTTAAAACTTGCTTTGCAAATTGTTTGCTATTGCTGTTTTCTTGACAGTGAGTTGGTGTATTGGTTAGTTCAGCTAAAGTTGCGAGAGATACTATTAGAGTAGAGTGACTGATCTCAGCGCAGACACAAGGTTGCACAATTCATAGAAAGTAGCACACACATCATCCAGCCTCTCACTGCGACGCAGCCACAGGAGCCTAAAGCTCCATCCATACAAGACTGTGGGCTTAACAGCCACACACCCACTGATCCAGGGGCAGAGCAGACAAGTCTTACATATGGTTTGAAGGGGAAGCGCTGTCTCCTCGTTTCCAACAGTTCCTTCGAGATCTGCCTTAGTAACCCAGCAAAAAATGTGTTTAAGATCAGCTCTTATGACATTGCTAAGACAGTATCGACTGAAATTCAAAGATGAAAAGCAACATGTTTATAACAAAAGCATCATTAATTCATATATTCATATAGCAAATCCACAAAATGTCTCATATAATGGTGATAGTCAAAAAACATTAAAGCTCAAAGGAGGATTACAATAAGCACCCAAGCTAGGCTATTATTTTTAATACCGTATTTTCTGCACTACAAGGTGGCCTATTTTTAAAATTATGTCAAATGTAAGACACATTGAACTATAAGGCTCATTTAGTGATAAAAAAGAGTCAGATAAGTCTGTCAGTCAGACTTTATTACCTGTGTTCACAGTCATCCAAGAACTTGTTTATAAAAAGCAACACATTAGCCATGTTAGAAGTATTAGCCATGTTAGCGCATTCACATTATACTTCTGCCTCTCAACCTTGTTTCCAACCTGAAGGAAAACAGACGGATATCACAAAAAAAAACAAAAAACAAAAACCCTGTTACTTTGAGGCTTACTTTCAACTGTTTGTAAAACGTAAAGAAAAAGAAAAAAAAAAAAAATAGTCTGACACCGCAACACGTTAGCCATGTTAGCATATTTAGAATACCTTTAACTTCTGACCTTGTTTGCAACACATAAAAAAAACACTTTACTTTGAGGCTAGCTACAAACCTTGTTTGTAAAACCTAAAAGTAAAAACAGTCTGGCACCACTACACGTTAGCCACGTTAGCATATTCACAATACCTCTAACCCCCAACCCATTTTGCACACAAAAAAGTACTGATATTTTTAGATTAGATTAGAAATGTTTTTTTTTTTCAAGCACTCTAGAAAAACTATCACGTACAATACAGCCAATTATCAGAAGTTTACACCTATAAAGTCATGTCAAACACAGGAGAACTAGACATTAAGAGATTGCCTGAAAAGGAGTGGAAGGAAGAGAACTTATATAATCCCACCTGGCCTCGACCATACCATTTCCTTTACATGTATTATTATCTGGTTCGTAACTTAAGATCAGATATTTGTATTTTTCCAACATAGATTTAGGTTATTACGAATCTTCCAGGAACAATAAATCACTATCACAAAAGAAACAAAAACAGGGGAACCTGGTTGCAGACAAGGTGGCGCCTAGACATCATTAGCTGGAAATGGAAATTCTACAAGTTTTCAGTATTTATATTGAAACTTTTTATTGTGAATTAATGGATTCAGAATGCAACAAAAGCTTAAAACTGGTAAAAAAAAAAAAATGCTGATTGGTGTATTCCTTTCAAAAAAGACATTAACCCTTCAACACCGGAGCTCCAGTGTTTATGTTCTTTGATTCATTGCAACTTTTCAATCATTAACACAATCCACATAATTCCAGCAGATTCTGAAGGAGAAAAGCGTCTGGAGCTGATTTTGTGTTTAAGTGTCTCTGGCAACACCTCAGGTGTTAAAGGGTTAACAAAATTGTTCAGATTAGTAGATGTCATGAATGGTGGTGTAGGACCCAAATGCAGGAGACAAGACATGGTGGCAGAAACTCAAAGATTTACTTAAAAAAAAAACTTAAAAACATGACAAAACCAGGAGAAAACAAACCAGTGCCGTGACAGGACAGAACTGAAGACCAGACACTTAAATAGGCCGAGGACAATTAACTAAATGAAGACAGCTGTGGGTGATTTGACCTGAACATGGTGAGACTGACAGGGAAAACAGAACATGACAAAACCAGATCACAGAATCCTGACAGTAGAACGGTTACGTTCCTTCAAAAAACGTTACTTTTCAACCCTTAACGCGATCAGCGTGAATCTGCATATTCTGTCGAGGAAAAAGCATCTTTGCACCAATAATCACAATTAATATTCATATGCAAATTGGTGAAAAGTTGGTTTAAAGTACTGCTTACTAGTGCAAAGCTGCT
>NC_050514.1:582148-586277 GCF_002922805.2 Oryzias melastigma
ATCAGCGTGAATCTGCATATTCTGTCGAGGAAAAAGCATTTTTGCACCAATAATCATGATAAATATTCATATGCAAATTGGTGAAAAGTTGATTTCAAGTACTGCTTACTAGCGCAAAGCTGCTTTTCTATCCAGATCAGCTAATTCACGTGAATGGGGGTGGGGTTTTGGACCTAAAAAAGAAGTATTTTTCTACAGAAATGGGGAGAGATGAGATTCCAGTTCTGGACTTTCGCTCTGGCTAATTATGTTTGGGAACCATGATGTTGTCTACAACCAGGACCTCTTAAAAAAGCATTGCTGTGAGGCTAACTCCCGACTTTGTTTGTAAAACGTAAAAAAACACAACTCGCCACCGCTACATGTTAGCCGTGTTAGTGTAATCACAACACCCAACCAACCCTGCAGACAGAGTTGTGTTCCTCTCAGAAATGCAACATCCGTAAGCAACATCAATAAGCGCTTCCAAGTGTGTTTCTAGTGCGCTTTTAAGTGCCCTTTTCTGTACTGTCATACTTCAAAACCGTAACATTTCAGATTTTACCACTGTGCTTTTTTAGAAACAGAAAGAGCCGATCTGATGGAAAACCAACCAAAACTGGGCTCACCCACTGGGAGATCCGCCGTCTGTTTCCATGTGCTCCTGCAGGGAATCATAACAAACAGCTCCGATGCTGTTTAACTTAGACTGTAGTTTGCTAAATTATCCATGATTTTAAATTGATCACTGTCTCTGTTACATCCCCACTGATTAACAGGCCCGGAGTCTAGGGGTCTGGGGACAATAACATCAACCGGACACCAAACATAAAAGGAACACAGTTTATTAAAATAAACAGAAACCTGTGTCCTGAAATAAAGCAGAGAAATTTGTGGTTAAGGTTAAAAGAACAAACCAAAATGGAGTTTGGAACCTTGGCCAAAAGAAAAAGAAGTCAGGGAGACTGCTGACCCAGCCATGACAACCGTCGGAGTCAGCAGCTCCCTGCTAAGGGCTGCCTAACAAAACTACCTAATGAACAGAAATGAAACAAAGCCCGCAAATCAGAACTACCAAGGCCCAACCCCAAACTAACACAACAAAACCCAGCAATCTAAGATTGCTGAGGACAAAACAAATGTCAAAAACCAATCACCAAACCAACACCACACAAACCACCACCCAGCCTGCTGCTCTGCTCCCTGCCTGGCTTGGTGTGGCTGCCTCTGACTTAAATGGACACCAGCCAATCAAGGGAGATTGGCCACACCTGCCAGGTGAGCTGAAGGGAAATGGATGGGAAAGTCAGGCTGCAGCAGCAGGATGTAACAGTCTCATAGACATCAACACAGTCCCTAAATGTCTCTGTCCATATTTGAAACATTCTAAATGAAAATTAGGACTCAATTGTACTATAGCACTCAATTCTGAAGCAAGACAGAAATGAGTCTTGATATAACTGAAAGATATAATTGTTTTAGTATTTTTCATTGTTGCTATGGGGAGAAGGTTATTGTCTATAATGAGATCAGTGGATTGAGTCCAGGTAATCAGTAAAAGCTGCTGGAACCAATAGATGATGAGATGTGCAGTTGCTTTCGTGTTTATGAATGCACTCGCAGGTGAGAAAACCTCTCAGACCGGACGTTTTTACTGCCTGGGTTAATGTGTTCTGTACATCCTCAATTCTCCTCACCTGATTAAGTTCCTGTCAGCAAACACGTCTGCTCCAAAAAAAAAAAAACAAAAAAAAAAACATGCACTCTGCATATTTTCTCAGCAATCGACAGAGCTGCACTTGTTCCCACTTTACTCGAAATAAATCATGTGAAGCAACGAGAATGGTGACAGAAAAAGATAGGACGAGAACTTCTAATTTTCAGTAAAAACATTTCGCCAAAGCTATTTTTTTATGTTTTCAAGGAAATTCAATAGTATGGTAAACAACTTTTTCAGTGACACTGAATAATGATGAGAATATAGTTTGAGGTTTGATGGATGATGTGTTAATATGGCACCTGAGATCCTTAATGTTTCACCCCGAGGATGATGTATTAGACTGGTGAGAGGGATCTTTGTGACTAACTTTACTTTTAGAATATAATCCTCCCATGCCCTCCATCATGAGAAAAAATGCTACAAGAACATTTTAAAAACAACATTGAATTCTTTAAAATCTCCCTTCAATGAAAATCATGTGTTTGAGTTTTTAACATGTTTGTCTGGGATTTTTCTTCTGAAAGAGAACAAATGTAATAAGAAATCATTTTGTTTTTACATTTCCTAGTATTTCTCCTTTTCAATCTCTCAACTGTCTTGGACAGACTCTGTTTGAATGAATGATCTTCTTTCCATCAACAGCTCTGCTGCACATGCACTAAACCCTCATCTGTTCCTAGTGTCTAGTTCAGGTTCTGGAGAAGAGAAGATGGTATCTTCACATTGACTGCAGTCAAATGAGCCGCCGTTCACATTTCTGTGGTCAAATCAGCATCACTGGATTTTTGGTGTGAGTTTCATCCAATACTTACGGTAGCAGGACTGAGAACGCTGGAAAATCTCCACCAGACTCCACGGAGCTTCTTGATGTGACCACGGAAATGTGAACGGCGGCTCATTTGACCGCAGTTGGAAAGGATTGTAAATCAATGAAAGAGCATTTTGATGTTAGCTTTGATTATTTTATCAAGAACTCTGAGAAACCAATGATTGAATGTATTGATCACAGTCAATAAACATTGGAGAATTAGCTAAAAGAGTCTTTGGTGAACTGGAAGGAGAAAGAATCAGGATTTTGGAGGAAGTTCTGTCCATGAAGATCTTCACTTCCTCGTCCAGCTGACATCCGGATCAGAACCATACGGCTGGACATTACCCAGATTGATGGATGTTTTTATGTAGCAACGGTGATGATTTATGCTAGCAAGACACAGAGCTATCATAATCAGACAAAAGGGGATCAGGGGCGGAGCTACTCTGCTCAGCTCCAAAAGCCACACCCCCTTAGAGGAGATTTTGGAAACAGAGGCTTCAGATCAACATGAAAAACTGCTTTTTAAAGAAATTTCGGTTGTGGGATTTTGGTTTAGTACTTCATAATCATAATTAAAACACTACTGGGAACGTTTTTTTTTTTCATAAAAAAATTGTCATGGGGGACTTTAAGACCTTCATCAGCTGTAGGATAAGCTTGATGCTGCCTTTCACATCCCTTGTGTCAAAGAGGCTTTAGGCGAGCCCCTAAACCCCTATTGTCCTAATGTGTGGTGAAGAAAAAGCCTTTCACAAAGCTGTTGTTTGTGTGTGTTGTGTACAAATGGGTAAACGTAGCTGCAGTGCAGCAAAATGCTTAACAATCAGCAGGGCTGGATAAGTGCAGTATAAATGAAGTCTATTTACTATTTACCCATCTGGTCTATGAGCTAAGGTTTGTTAATGGATGCTTACGTTTAAGAATTTATTCTGCCGAAGCTGACCAGCATTTCAAACATATCTGCTGAGTGCATCTAGAGCCATTCCCTAAGGTGAGAAATGAAGTGAAAGCCTTTTAATTAAAGGGACACTCCTTTGGTTAGTGCTGCTCATAAAATATCCAGCCTTATAAGACCTAAGAAGGGCATCCTCCTGAAGTGCTAAGACCATAAAACAAGAAGGAGCTTTTTCTCTCCGAGTTAAACAGCCCCACAGATCCAGTTACTATCCTTTTAACTGCTCAGTATACCAAACCTGTGTATATTCCCTTTATTTTAGTGGCAGAAAACACACTGCAGAGAACAACAATTCTTCTTCCTTAAAAATACATATATATTTTAGCAGGCTGCACGAGAATTGAAATTGGATGGAGGTGATTCTGATAATTTACCTTTTTTTCTGGGAGAGCTGCCCCATGTCAGCAGTACAGAGCTTTTGGTTGCCAGAGTTTCCCGTGCGTTTGTTTGGTCACATGCGTTCAGATGCTGCTTGTTCATGTGCACAGCAGGCATTTCTGTGGGCGACTTCACATAAATTCCTGCCAGAAAAAATAGTCCAACGGCAGCAAAAAAGGTTCACTCTGTGAGCCAGACAGAGAGTAATCTACTACTCTTTGCTCACATTTCTTTGGAGAAATTTTTCTCAAACTCTATTCCATATTTTACCAATCAATAATTT
>NC_050514.1:586426-588291 GCF_002922805.2 Oryzias melastigma
ATTTTTCTCAAACTTTAGTCCATATTTTACCAATCAATAATTTGGTTTATTAGTCTTACCTTGTTTCATTTATTTTTAACTTTTTCATTTCATATCTCCTGAAATGAAGTTGGTGCAGGATTTCCAGCTAACCTTAACCCAACAAACTCAAAAATCTGAAGACATCTTTTCTGAAGCAAACAAAGATTACAATTCAGAGAAAAAAATAAATAGTTAAATATGGAATCAACATGAAGTAAAACCACTTTGTAGGAAAAGTTATATTTTCACGCCAGTCCTTTTTTCTTGGATTGAAACTAACTTAGAGTCAAAAAATGATGAGCTGGGAACACCTAAAACACCAAAAAGTGACGTGGACGGGTCCTTAATCAGATGTCAATATGTGACGAATTGGGAGTGAAAATGTGTTGTTTTATCATAAACTCACAAGGCTAAAAGGTCAAAGAAAACAGACCACAAAGGTCACCACCACATTGCCCTATAGGGTAACTCATTGGTTTCAATAGTTGTAATAAGGCTTACATGGTTGCCCACGGTACATCTGTGTTTTCACTCCCTGCTTCACAAGAGCTTGGTTAATTATCCTCTTTGTTTACAATAGTTCTCCCAGCAGTTAGGAATGGACCTTAAGTGGGCTAAATAAGCTATTCAGCTTAATCATTAAAAAGACTCCCGTGTAGCAGCGAAGAATCAGGCTTTTGGGTTTGTTTTGTGCACAGTTGGCCCTGTCAGAATTGCTTATTACCTCTTTCGTTTTTCCTCACCTTTCTGGTTTCCAACGGCTTAGTGTTCTGAGACCAGCAGCTGGTAAGCCTCAGCTATTGGTCAGGAAGTTGCATTTTAGTTTATGTATAAACGAAACAAAGAAAGAGCAAATCCCGTCAAATAAGAAAAACATCAAACTCATAAAAACAATAAAGAACATTTTATGTATGGACACTGTGTATTCTAATATTCAAACAAAAGACAGAAATAATGTGAGCGTACCTAAAAATATACTTATTAACATTATTTTTCACACTAAAGTAATCCCCCCCTTATTTGCGTGGGTTAGGGACCGGAGACATCTTCAATTACGCAAAATCCGCGAATACGGAAGAACCCACCCTCGTCTGCCTTAAAACCAGGCGCGCATGCTTCCTCCTTCATCGAATTATAAACACCTGCTCCGGATGATATATATCCTCTGTGATTATTCTCATCAGCATATCAGAATTTATTTGACCCCTTCTGAATCAGCTGATGCCGTTTCTCCATGCAAGGCCATGAAGAGAGGAGGGGGGTAGCGGATGGGCGCTCTCCCTCTGGAGATACACCTCAGGACCGCAGCACCTCCTTCACACACAAAAGTTTTATACAAGTGTCTTGAGTTGTTGGAGTTTTTGTTACGAATTGGAAGAGTCACAACTGAACAAAAATCTGCGAACAAATGAAACCGCGAATAAAGAGACGTGAATGCGCTGGGGTACACTGTATATGGATTGTACTGTATATGTGGATAGTTTTTCCACATATTACAAATTTAAGTTTTGGTTTTGACAGGAGAACATACAAGTTCTTTTCAAAATAAAATACATGTGTCAAATAGGTTCCTCCTGCTACATCAGATTTACTTGAATTAATAATCCAAGATAGTCAAACATGGTATTTTCTGTTATGACTTTGGCCACATCTGGGTTCTTAACCTACAGCTTCTCCCTACCCCAACATTTAGTCCTCTAAATGGAGACTTATAGAAAAATAGTGACATTACTAACCCTTGATGATATCATCAATAGTCGCCGGTCATTATCTTAGCACGTAGCTGCCAGCGCTTGGAAAATACATCAACAAAAGTCATGCTAAAACGAAAAGTCATTACTTAC
>NC_050514.1:588325-605920 GCF_002922805.2 Oryzias melastigma
AAAAAAAAAAAAAAAAAAAAAAAACTTCGGACACTACTACGCCTCCAAATCCCTTTTCAATTAGGCATGAACAGAGAAGCCAAAGGTGTAGGGAAAGAATTCAGATTTGGTCTTTGGTGAACCTTCATTCCTTTTCTCCTTTTGCTACAAAGTAAAAATGTGAAACTATAGTAAAATCAATTTAAAAAAAATATCGATACATTTAACATTTGCCATACTCTGATTTTAATTTTAATTTTAACTGACTTGTGAAAAGTTTAAATTCAATTCAATTAAATTTTATTTATATAGCCCAAAATCACAAAGAAAATGTGCCTCATTGGGCTTCATGCAGGTAATTTTACAGATTCAGAAGTTAGTCATAAAATATAAAAAAATAGACTAAACAGACTAAATAAAACTGGTTATCCCTGCCCTTAGACCCTCCCTCCCTTTAAGAAAAAAACAAAAAAACTGCAATTCCATTATTTGTTGGTCTGTTGGCATTTTTCTCCAAAGAACCCAATAGAGTGATGACAGAGCCACATGTGTCTCTGGAGCCTCAGGTTGCAGACCCTGATATAGGCTGTAAGGCACTCCGGATTATAAGGTGCACTGTCTTTAAATAAATAAATAAATAAAAGCTTTTAAGCACACCTTTTTATATGGAAAACACAGTTCCTAAAATAAATGTCAAGATTCTATCACAGCTGCTTTTCGAAAAGGTTTTGGTCAGTTATTTTCCCTACATCCTCCCAGTCCTAAAATAGTCATCTCTGTTGAATCCCAGATAATTGGGGCAGACCTGCATCTGTGTAAACTCACTCTTTCTGTGGATGTGTGTGTTGTGTACTCGCTCTGTAATGGAGTGTAATGGGGAGGCTGAGACTGGCTGCTTTAAAAAGAAAAAGCTGTTCTGTTCTGATCTGAGCCATATGGCTGCTCCCTCTGATGCGTTATGGTTCATAGGCTCATAAATATGAACTACTTCTGTTAGCAGCCCCAATGAAAATGATTTTTCAAGGCAGAACATAAGTTGTGTAACAGACCCACCAGTATTGTAGATTTATTGCAATGTTATTGTTGCTAAATATCTATTTGTTAATTTATTTACACTGATTGTAAACACAGAAAAGTTGGTTGATGGAGACTCTTGACTGTATATGTGAACTGGATTGGCTGACCCCCCTCTTGTGTTCTAAATAGGAAATCCCCTCTGGCTCCAATAACCCAAAATCCTATAGACTCCTATTGAGAAATAACGTAGAGGCTACAGCGGTATCTCTATGCCTCACTAACTGCTAGCTAAAGCTATGCTAATGCTAAGCTAATGTTGACACTTTAGTTGTTGTTTTTATATTTAATTAGTAAGGCATTTCGGTAGAATGAAGTCAGAACATTTCAGTTTACCTCAAGTATTTTCAGTTTTATGGTTTTGTCTGTTTTTGAGACCTTTTGTTAGTCTGAGCCAAAGTTCATTGTTGTTTTGTGTTTGATATTTTTGATGCTGCATTTAGCGCCCTTCCTTGTAGAAGAAGAGTCTGACATTTTAATCAAATATGATTACTGATTAATTTGCTAGATTATTGACATTTTGATGTTTTGATTTAAAGCATATGCTAATTGACATTATAAAGTGCACTTCTGTTTCTTTGAGATTTATAACTTGAAACTTGAAACCTATAGACCTATTGTGGAACTTGAATATTAATTGAAACCATTAATTTGTAGGGTTGGGCACCGATGGGTTCTGATGCGGTTCCGGTTCTACCGCGGTTCTTTTGTATCGGTTTCGGTTCCCTTTCGGTGCTTATTGCGGTACTTCAGTAATAAAAAATAATGCCTTTATCTTCCTAAACCCAAAGCAGAACGGCTTCAAACAATCGCAGACTCCCTCCTGCCGTGCAGCTGTGCGCACGTAATATAAAGCATAATATAAAACTCCGTCTTAAATAAACTTAAACGTCCTTGAAATTTTAGCCTGACATTTTATTAAATTAAATCAGGAATGTGGCATTTATTTGCAGTTGTTTTTGGGCAAAAGCAATATTTTATTTCAATAAAATAAGGCGGAAGATAAATGTCAATCACACGGCTGCAAAGCGCAGCAGATGATGACGACCCGCTGTGGTGGTAGGCGGAGCCGAGCCGAGCTTTCTGCTATTAGCAGCCCAACAAGGAGGAAACGATTCATTGTTTCATTTTGGGATGGGGCTCCAGCGTTGTTTAAAAATTGCGGAAACTCCACTATTCACAGCGAAAGTCCCGCCCACCGACGTTGCGGAAGCCGACCATCTCGGCGGTTTTATATGAGCCCGCCCACGAACACAAGAAAGTAAATAGATAGGCTGAATCATAAAGAATCAGAAGGGAGTACAAGTGATTGACATGTCCACAGACAAATGAAACTTCAACGAACTTTGGAACTGAAATCCGGCACCGTTTGCAGCCGCATCTTTCGGTTTCGGTAGAACCGCGCAAATCATAACGGTTCCTACTTGGAACTGAACTTCGGTGCCCGACCCTATTAATTTGTTAGTGTACATAGTATGTATGTAGTGTTTTTTACAATGAGACTCAATATATGTTTCTTTCTTTGACCTTGTTTAGGTCAGTTTTTGTTTTCTCCCTTCTTTCTTCCCTCTGGACTGTCAACCATTCACCCTGTTGAATGGTGAAAGGCGAGCTACCCAACTGTAAGGAGCACTGGAAGAGTCTGAACACAACTCTGAGAGAACGCGAAAGGTCTGAAAAAGAAATGTAAACTGAAAATGGAACTCTGGACTTTCTTTCTTTTTTTTTTCTTTCTTTGAAACATTGATCAATTGATGAACGACCAATGAACATTATGTTTGTTGTTTGTGTTTAGTTTTTTCAATAGAATCACTGCTTACTGATGTCTGGCTCCAACATGGCGGTGTCCGTATCGCAAAAAGAAAACAAAAAAAAAAAATGGCGACTGAATTGAATTTATGTTGTTGAAGCTGAAAGATTCCGTTTTTATGCATAGTCAATCGTTGTGACCACATGACTGTTCCTGAGAGTGGGTGGAGCCTATCTTGTGGAAGCAGGTGTAGAATGCTAAACAGTGTTCCTGGAAACGCTATCTCCGACAAAAACAAAAGATTTCTCCTTGCCACACATATGATTCAGTAACATAGCGAACTAGATACACACGTTTTATGAATTTTATTTTTTAATTACTTTTTATGAGTTTATCTGTAACCTAATGGCTGTTATTTATAAAAATAAAAAGCCATTTTTAATCAAATTGCACATTGTAAGGGATGTGGACGTCCTTCAATGAGCCAACCCAAAAGATATGCATGTTTGTGGATTTGATTTATGAGCTGATCAAAAAACAATCTGCCTAACTATGAGGCCATCAGAACGGAGAAGGGTGAGGGGAATAAAGATGTCAGAGCAGGCACTCATGCGATTTACGAGTCTGGATGTATTACAGAGGATGGAAGTGCATACAAATACAAAACCTACACAATGAAACAATTGTATTAATGTAAACTGACATTTCTGAATAAAAACTTGTACAAAAACCCAACATTTTTATAGTGGGTAGTAAATCTTAGAGTCTAACTCAATTTTTGGTCACTGCTGGATTAAAATGAATGGTGGGTAATATTTTAAAAATAGCTTTCAAAAGAGAACTTTTGTCAAAACAAGAAGAAATCTGTTCATTTGGGAAAAAAGTGAAATGGATCTGAGCTGTCGCTGAAACTGAAGTATCGTACGTATTTTAGATGAACTGCTTGAAAGTGATTTATGAGCAAGACCAGAGCGGAGGCGTCTTGTACTTTTAACTAGCTGCTGATATGATGAAATATTTTGCTCTTACTGATCAATTTATGTGACACAGATCTGAACTATTTCTCTTTGTTCTCCATTAATTACTGAAAAAGGAGGAAAAATGGCATTGTCAACCAAAATGAAACTTCCATGACAAATTTATGGATTTACTTACACTACTCATGATAAGTTAGGAATATCTTAAATAACTCAGTGGAAGTCCTATACACAGTATTTGTTTGAATCATTGATTGTATAACAGATAACTGGACACAGTCAGTGTGACATCACGCAATGAAAATGTCTTACCTTCAGTTCCAACGAAATGAAGTCAGTTCAGTCTGCATATTTCCGTCATATTGGAACCAGAGTGATTGGTCCAAGTCGGTCTGAGTCAACATTTCTATGGTAATCACTCTCCTAATCTGGAGTGAGCTAGTTGGAAAGCATCGCTTCAACTGAATTCCGGAGAATCTGTCAAACGTTTCAAACATTCGGGGTGGGGCCAGCAGGCACCATATGCTTTTGTTGAGGCACCTGATTGGCCAGAGTAATTTGCAATAAAGAAAAAATATGAAAACAATTAGCAAGAACATGTTACACCGAAGCAGCAGAGCAGGAATGGCAATTCAAATAGAGTAATAGCTGGTTATTTCTCAATAGAAGTCTATAGACTTCTATGTGATTTTGGCTTTCTGGGACCAGCGGATACACAAGGGGGGAGGGATTACTTAGTCCAGTTCTCAGAAACATGGTTTCAATTCATAGATTTTCAGATTGTTTTGGAGACATAGATACTGTTCGTCATTTTGTGTTTTCCAGATAATGGCCTCACAGTGTACAGTTTGTTTTACTTATTGGGCTCAAAAACAACAAATACTAAAATAAAATAAAAACATATTCTCTGTGACATCAATCTCAACCTCACACATCAAGCATTGCCACCTGGTCATAGTGTGCCTTTAGACAGCCAGATGTTCCAGATGAACTTGGTGAGTTTCAAACACCGACATACATTATCACTGGCTAAGCAGGGTGTAACATCACCCATAGAAAAATGTTTATGGCTCTCGCAAAATGAGGCGAAATCCATTTAATATATTATGGGTGCTGCCATTTGGCGCCAGATGACGGTGATTGGTCTGAGTTGGTCTGAGTCACATTTTTAGAGTAACTCTTGTTGCCAGTCTTGAGTGAGGTGTCTGATTGGTCAGTTTATAATTTGAATTACTTCTGATTAAAAAAAAATGTAAAAAAAAAAATAGAATTATCAAGAAGATAATAAGAAAATGTATCAGAGTAAGACTGGTTGTTCTGCCAAATAAAATAACAGTAATAACTGTCTATTTCTTCATACAAGTCTATTGGATTTTGGCTTCTTGCAGGTGGAAGCTACTTCTTATTTGAAAGTGTCATCAGCAAATATCAGGACACAGAACTACTGGTAGAGTTTGTAACAGACCTACGAAAGACAGACTGCAACCATGACCTGAGGACCTCTGCACTCAAACATAGTTCAGCAAATTCACACAGCTTCAAGACCCTCTACCAGATGTGAAGGATACTATAGGGTTCCCACAGAAATCATTCATAACGGCTTTAACTAGAATGCCAGACAGCTGATTCCACTGACACCAAGACACCACCATAAAAGTTTGCAGTGGAAACAAGACTATGGCTTGGACAATGCAGCAATGGTCTACTGTCCAGTTCACTGATGAGTGTCAGGTCATCTTGCACAGAAATGATGGTCATCAGCATTGTAGGAGAAGGTGAGGTCAGCGATACGCAGAGGTCAACATGGTCACAACGGTTGGCTTTGGTACAGCAGTCTGTGCAGGCATCACCAGTGTGAGCAAAACCCATTTGGTTCGTGGACATTCTTACCTCGGAGACCTCATAGTACCATCATTTTTATCCAATTCCACCAACACACCCCCAACTTTCTGCTCATGGTTGTTAATACTCCATCACATGGTGCCAGAATTATCACAGCTCTAGTTCAGGACGTCAAAGTGCATCACATTGTATGTCCCCTGACCTGAACCCCATAGAACTCATCTGGGACCAGCTATAGCAGAGACTGGATGATTGTACCCCACCCCAAGTGACCCGCAGAACGGCATGTTGCACTAGTGGACGAGTGGAACACTTCACAACAACATGAAGAGTCTAATGAGAGATCACTGTCAAGCTGTCATTGCAGCAAATGGTGGAAATATCTGCTATTGACAAGGTCAGTTTTTGTTATTTAAGGTTTTCTTTATTATTGTCTTAATTTTCTAGTTAATATAATTCAAATTGCAAAGCTCCTCATTCATTTTAGTAATATCAAAGAGAACTTATCCATTTCATTAAAATTCAGAACAAATAAAGGAAGTCATAAAAAGCAATATCCCTACCTTACTGCGAGTTAGTGTGAATAAATTAATATTTATTGTGTCCTAAAAAAATCAGACTGAATTCAAGCTTGATTCCAAGAACTTCGATGCCTCATCTTGCCTTTTTTGAAGAGTTCCCATTTGCATGTTTAACTGCTTGACATGGCTTGAGTGTCTAACCTGAAGGAGTTCATTTACATAGAAACAAACAAGCTGCAACTTTTTTTTCTTTTTTGACCATGTACCTCACAGAGGTGTCAAACTGGAAATGTATGCATACGCTGTCATCAGTGAGTCAACAAGCCAAGAGAGAGGAGAATAATCACAGTTGCTCAGCTTGCAGAGCAAACACGTCTGTTTGTTTGGGACCGAGATGTGTCTGTTTGCATTGTTGGTTTTATTACCTCACAAGTTCAAAAATGTGGATGACCTTTCATAAAACTGGTTTGTGGTGTGTAAACAGGAATGTTCTTTGGTTTAAAAAAAACATTTGAAAAAGTATCTTATAATTTAAAGATGATTAGACTTATATTCATTTTTTAGAAATCCTTATTCAAAACTACTGTATTACCTGTGATAATGCTGGTGTGAATGCTGTAAACTGAATGTGCCCGCTGAAGATGCTAGTGCTGATAGCTGAAGATGCTGGATTTGATTGCTAAAAATGCTGAAGTTGATAGTTGAAATCGCTGAAGCTAATAGCTTAAAACGCTGAAGCTGATAGTTGAAATCACTGAAGCTAATAGCTCAAAACGCTGAAGCTGATAACAAAATACTAGCTAAATTCCAAATTAGCATGGAAAAAAAACCAGAAGAGCTAGAATCTAGCTCAAATATTAGCTACACTCCCAAATAGCCTAAAAAACTGAAATAAAGCCTAATTTTGCCAAAGCAGCTAGCATAAAGCTAAAATATTAGCTAAACTCAAAAATAGCCTAAAAACAGGGAAAAAAAGCCTGAATTAGCTTTACAGTTTCACACAATTAGAAATAAAATATTAAAATTAATATTGAACCAATTTAAGTTAACAGATCGATAATTAATACATAAAAATAGAGATTTATCTAGCTCACAAAAGCTAAAGTCTGCTGGCTTAATGCTAACATTTAAGGAGATTCTTCACAGGACGGCTAATGCTAACACTCCATCGACCCTTTCTGCTAATAATTTCTTCTTCTTCTGGATTAAAGTGTACTGCTATAGCGCGATCGCCTCCTAGTAGCCAAACTGAAACGCTCTCCAGGGGAAGCTTAAGTCCGCTAGCTTAATGCTAATATTTAATGGGATTCCCCATAGGACGACTAATGCTAACACTTGGTCGACCTAAACATACATTGCTGACTGAATGAACATCTTTATATTCTCACAAGTATGACTTTTCAAAACTCTTCCAATGAAAAATGTGTTTAAGAGTAACCATTTGTAGGCTTAAACAGTATTTTGCTCATCCTTCTTCTGGATTAAAGTGTACGGCCATAGCACAAGCTCCCCCTAGTGGCCAAACTGAAAAGCCATCCAGGAGAAGCAGAACTATGTTTACAATTTTAATGATCTGAACATTTTTGTTGGAGCTTCTCCTTTTGAGAATCCATGTAACACTTTGTGCTATTTACGATCTTATTATTTCACTAATTAGTTTTACAGTATGTGAGGTGTATTAGATAAATATGAATATCTTCAAAACATATAGTAGATTATACATGTATTTGTAAACAAAATGTATAAATCCTGTAAACTCAAAATTGAATTGAATCAAACTGAATTGAGTGGATCAAAAGAATAAAAAACAAAACAAAAGTGAATTGAATTGATCCAGACTTTGGTGAATCAAATCAAATTGATTCTGGAAATTCTGATCGATACCCAGCCCCACTATATTCCCCTCAGGTGTTTGAGAGAAAATGAGCTCTAATAGGGTTTAGTTTGGCTTTTGTTGTTGCTGCACAGAAAGCTGGACGTCAGGCTTGAGTGAATACCCACAAGCCCCCATTGTTACCTTCTGAAATCGGATTCTGATGACTGAGCGGGGAAAGCGATATCGCAGCATCTTTGATAGCATTTGACACGTCGCAACCAGCCAGGAAATGTCACACACAGGTTTGTGAATCCGTCTCTTCTCAACACCGTATCTCATGGAGGTTGTCAAATTCTGGGTTGTTGATAATGTAAAAAGTGATTTAGGAGTGGCAGTCATAGGTTTCATAAAAGAAAAACAACTTCTATTTCTCCATTTCAGATCCTTATTCCATACATAAATAAAAATGACACTTTTGTCATCTTTATATCTGAGTGACTCTAACAAATCATGAGCAAACCTCAGGGGAGACTTTTATCGATTGATCACAGTAGCAACTAAAGCTGCATTGTGCGTATTCAAAGGTAATAGCGTGGTCTCTGCAATAATAAATAGGAAAAAAATATTTTTTTTCTCACTCAATGTTAATGGTGGGAAAACTACAAAGAAGTCTATATAGAAACAGATACCCAGTGTGTAACAGGAGCGAGGAGGTTCTTTCTTGGACGCACAAAAGAGAAAAGTGAGCAGCGATGTAATCAAACAAGGTCAGCAAAGGGTCATATATTTCTGAAGCTAAATGGAGCCTGTCACTTGTTTACTAATAGGCTCTTGACTGAAAGGGATTGTGGACTGAAAGACTAATTCAATTCTGGATGGCGCCTGCAGCTCTCAGAATCATTAGAAACCCTCATTTTTGATCCATCATCCTTTTTTTGAAAATGTGAACCAGTGCATATGCTCAGATGTACAATTTATCTCTTATATTTTTGAAGCAAAGCAGAGAACTTTAGTCGATGATAAACACAGTCAAAACACAGTTTGGATTCAGGTATATGAAGCAGTGAGTCGTGCTGAAATTCACACATATTCACCCAAAAAAAAAGAAATGTGAGAGGAATTAAAGTGAAAGCAGCTTTTAAGATTTTGAACTTTTCCCTGTTCCTTCTCTCTCTTTTTTGGAACTTTTTTTACTTTTTTTTTTTTTTGATTTACATAAAAAAATAGCATTTCACCTGCTTTTTCTCCAGAGGTAAACGGGTGTAGTTATACAAATTTGAACACTTGTTAGTTTTGACTTGAAAGAAATAAAACAATCATTGTTGCATTTGAAGCTTATCACACACAAACCTGCTCGACAATTACAGTTTATTCACATTTAAAAGCGTAAAAGTTGATTGTTCTGAAACATTATTAGAATATAATTTTTAAAAGGTTTCCTAAAGTTGCAAAACTTCCACTTCTGGCCAGAGTTTGTTTTGGCACCATCTTGCATATGACCAGAGGCCTCTTTTCATTTTTTTGACTTTATATTTATGTCTTTTTTTTTTTTAGAAAGGAAGCCAATTAGGGCTGCACGGTGGCGCAGTGGTTAGCGCTCTCGCCTCACAGCGAGAAGGCCCCGGTTCAAATCCCGGCTGGGACCTTTCTGTGTGGAGTTTGCATGTTCTCCCCGTGCATGCGTGGGTTTTCACCGGGGACTCCGGCTTCCTCCCACAGTCCAAAAACATGCTTCATAGGTTAATTGGTGACTCTAAATTGCCCCTAGGTGTGAATGTGAGAGTGAATGGGTGTGTGATTGAGGCCCAGTGACAGACTGGAGACCTGTCCAGGGTGTACCCTGCCTTCGCCCATCAGTAGCCGGGATAGGCTCCGGCACCCCCGCGACCCCGAAAGGGAAGAAGCGGTCAAGACAATGGACGGATGGAAGCCAATTACTATGATTTATATTGTTTTAAGACCAGATTCGACATTTAATATTAAGTACATAAATGCTTTCTAAACCATCACTCAGTCATTTATTCAGCTTGATTTACTGTATTATTGTGGTAACAAGCAATAATAATAAAAAATACACAAAAATAAAGTGCAAGAGGTGCTTTAAGTCGGCGATTAGTCAACTAATCGTGGCAGCCCTAGTAGTCACAAGAGGTCCCAGGTCTACCTGTGCCAGTCCCCAGCCCGGTGAAAATACAGGTTGTATCAGGAAGGACATAGGCATAAAACTCTGCCAAACCGACTGTGCGGATCAACTCACTTGAAGGTGCTGTAAGAGAGGAGAATGGCAAAAACAATCTGGTCCTTGCCGTTCAGGACTGCTGCGGGCCATAATATCCAACCTAAAGAATCAATGCTCTCTCCCTCATCTTTGATGTTGTGTTAAAAATGAACTGCAGTGCTTCGGTTTTGTATGGGTGCACTTCAACTCTTTGACCTGTGACTCATATTTTCTGGAGCCTTAGTTCCAAATGGATGTTTACAAAAATACAATTTCTTAGTCATTCAGTGGAGAACAGTGCAAAGTTTTACCTTCAGTTTTTAAAGTTTACTGTTCTTTTATTAAGTTTTACAAATAAATATTTTCATGACTTATAAAAAGTGTCATTGTTCTTTGTTATTTTTCACCCTTGAAACTTTCTCAACAATGGATATAAGATCATTTAAAAAGGGAGGACAGCGATGAATAACATTTTGTTGTTTTAAATCATCCTTTTTGATACAAATGACTCTCTGATTGACCAACCGTCACTACATTTTAAAATACTTACACCGAAACTTTTAAAAATATTTTCTTCAGTACAGTGGTTTCTCACAGTGACTGGGACCCTTCTGTGTGGAGTTTGCATGTCCTGTGAATGGGTTTTCTTTGGGCAGTCCGGCTTACTCATACAGTCTTAAAACATGTTTCTTTGATTGACTGGTGTCTCTAAATTGCCCCTAATCTATGAATTTGTGTGTGTCTCTGTGTGCCTCTGCAATGGATTGGAACTGGGTGTACCCAACCTTTGCCCTTCAGTCGCTCCAATAGACTCCAGCAACCCTTTGACTCCAAATGAGAATAAAGTGAGCATAGAAAGTAAGAAAAGAAAGAAAGTATTAATGGACTTGTCCCTTCAGAAGCCTTTCATGATAAAAGGTCCTGTGGTACGATTTGGGCATCGAGTGCAGTAGATCAGCCTGGCAGCAGCGCGATGTGAGCTTGACGGCACTTTTTGGGTGGCAGACGTGGCAAGGTTGACTTAGCTTTGGGTAAATGACGTTTTCAGTGACTCGGTCAGCGGGTTGAACTAAAATTCCAACATGGCCGCTCGATGCGAGGATTTTCGTCCTGAACTTCCGTTCATTTTCTAAACCCGCTGGAGCTGCAGGGTTCCTACAGGTTGTCCTGGTTACTGTTGGGCAAAGGCAAGAACAGGTCACCGGTCTGTCGTAAAGCCCATGGAGGTGGAGCGATCGCGCTCACTACACTATAGCCGCATGGTGACAGCGTAGCGAGTTCTGGCGTCCAGGGTCCGGCAGAGCTAGCTAAGGCGGCCGCCCAGTTGGCTGCCCAGCAGGTGTAGAGCTTCCGTGGGTGCCATCGTAGCAGGCACGATTGCTCCAGCTCCATGGGATTAAGATTTTTTACTCATTTTAGTCAAGACTGTAATAAAAAGATCCTCTAGTTTTATTTTTATTTACTCCCTCATTGGTTAATGCTCAAACTGGGCCACAGACAAACGGCAGTAACGTTTAAAACAGTTGTCAGGCACATTTTCTGGTGCAAGAGTGAAGTACACCACACCAGGTGAGACTGAAAGATCTGGTGAAAACAGACACATCGATGTTCTTCCTGGAGCTTATGTAGAGCTCTCCAAAACCAAGTTACTTGCTCGACATTATCTATGTTTTCCATGATGTGGTCAACAATAACATTCCAGAAAAACGTTGGTGGTTGCTCTGCGGAAGGGGCATCAAGGACATATTAGGGCCTGGCATCAAGCAGTAAGGAGAGGCGGCAGATATAAATTTGACGTGCAAATCCTGTTTGGTATGAATGCAGCATAAAGGTTCAAGGCTTCAATCTGTTAGTGTGTAAAATTGTCTTATGTAAAAAGCAGATATTCGTCTAACCAGATTGACACAATCAATATAATAAAATGACATCATACTTCTGTTTATGTGAGTGTAAATGAAAAGTTCTTTAATGTGAATCCACTAAAAGCCACATCTTTAAAATCCAGATGAGAGAAACCAGGTCACAGAGTGAAGTTCTGACCACTGGAGCCCAAAATTAAAGCAAGTGGTGTAACGGTGCAGAAGCAGCCTATTTCATGGACCGGCAACAGACAGTGTCAGGGCTTCCCACTGGCTGGAGATTTCGTGTGTGTTTGGAAAATAAAAAACAACAACAAAGAAAACAAATGTGTATGTGTGTGTGCCAGCATGTTGTTCTAACCCCCTTGTACTCTCATTTCCATCTGTCACACGTTGCTTGGTTGCTATGGGAAAGGCATATCACTCGACAGTAGAGCCCACTTTTTATCAGGTTGAAGCCTGCCAAACTAAATCCCGTAATAGGAAACCAAGCATGGCTGTGAAGAGCAGATCTGCTCAGTGAGCGGTTTTATTTTTGTCTTCAAGAGTCCTGTACATTTATAGGGTTAGTCAGTCATCTCATCATATGTTGCTTTTGAATAGGCTGAAGAAAAACTCGTTAAACACGTTATCGGCTCCGATGCCTTTCATTTGCTAGGTTTAACGAGCTATCTGACATAACACATCTCTATTGTACCATGTTCATATATAAAATTTTATTTGAAGAAAAAAAAAATAATAATAAAACATCTTTGTCAGGAGCTTGAACATTATCTTAGCCTTTGTTCTTAAATTGATTTTCTGATGTATTTTACATGTTCTTGTGGCATTTTTCTGATGATGGAGAACATGTGTTAAGAAAATCAACTGCGCATTTCAGAGTATGTCTTCATTTAAAACGTTGTGAATCAGGAACAGATGAAAAATGTAGTTTGAAAAAGATTGTATTTGTGACGTAGAAAAATATGTTTGGTGGACTACAAGCTCCCTCCCCGCCTCATTTTTGTAAAGGACTAGATCCATATACTTCTTCTATTTACTTGTCCAAGCTGACATCTGTCAATACTGTTTGACTGGATAGACTAGATTAGAAATGGTTTATTTCAAACAATCAAAAAAAGAAATAATTCATGTGCAACACCATCAATCAACAGAAGTTGACATCCATAAAGACATTGTGCGTGGAGACAAGATACTCGGGACCACAGTTCAAATGGGAGGTAAAGGAGTTTATTGAATTTAACAGGGTAGCTGGGTCCTCTGTCTGTTTTGATGGAGCCAGGAGTCTGTCAAAAAAAGAGATAACATAACCCAGGGGTTTGTGGCTAATATTAATAAAATAAGAAATAAATAAAATAATAAAGACATGCAATGTAAAACCACAGCACTGGTGACTAAAAACAACCCTAAGGGGTACTTAGCTTGAAGAGGGGTGGGTCATGTCTGTAAGCTAGCAGGAGAGGAGATGGGTGATGGGAAGGGGGAGTGGGGTTGCTCCATGCCAACAAACCCCTCACAACTCAGAGGCAAAATTTGTGATTACCTCCTACATCTCTACACAAACTATTTTTGACAAAACAACTAAAATATTGTGGCTACAAACAGCATAATTATTAGAGATTTTGCAAAACCACTCCTGCATCCCCCTTAAATCTGCAAACACTCACTTTAGCAATATTTCATCAACCAAAACAGTGAAATTTGATGTCTAAGCCAAACGTTAAGATCTGTAAACTAGATTATGGTCATCACGTTCATGTTCTATCCTTATTTAACTTGGGTCACAAAAGCTCTGGATGAAATGCAATTCAAATTTGGAATGTTCTAAACAGACAATCAAGACCCCCCTAAGTAATCATGTATAAATATGAAACAATCAAACAAGTTAGCAGGTGGTAAATAGTCACCGGCTGCATGCATGTGTATATCTTCATGTCTATACCAGCCCGGTTTTTTTTAGCGTTTGGAAATATTTGTTTTTAAAAAGGAAGTAGTAATCCTGTTGCATTGCATTAAATTAATGAATTTTCATAATGATCAACATGCTCAAGAAGCAGTTTGCAAATCTGTCAAAGTAGGACTCTATTGTTTTCCTACATTGAAAGCCTGGCTTCTGCTTTTAGCTTTTCCCTTCCTGCTTTCTGATTGAGCAGAGATTGAGCCAAGTGCTATACATGCAATCCAGACGCTGGCTAAGGCTAGATCAGAAGATTTGGGTGGCTGAACTTTTCATCTCTCTTATTATTCATGATGTAAAAACAAAAACAAAGACAAAATAAACTGCCTGCTAAGCACCAGGGACAACAGTCCCCATTGTGGATACAAACCTGAAAGCTCTTGTTTTCATTGTACTTGAAAGCGTATTTGTTCTAGATGCTATGCAAACTTCAGGCTGATTTTGGTTTTGTTGGTTTTACTGAGTATTGGGTATGGCTGAGTCTTAATCATTTTATTTTTGCCATTGCAACTCCTGCTGTACACTTTTCTTTCACTGTGGCAGTGGTTTAGCTGTGACTCAACTACTATTTGTCTAAATAAATATTGGGAAAAAATGGTTATATCTTATCTTAGGGGGGCCTTGAGCCAAAAAAAAAGACAGTTGTTCAGAAGTGTCCATTTCTTCTAAAAGTGTGACTTAGGGTGTACTAAGACTGGAAAGATTCATTGGTCCAGAAGGAATCTGGTTAATTTGGTCCAGATCTAGTCCTAAACCTTGTTCGGTCTGTTTTCAGAACCAGACTTTTCTGTTTAGAGCCAAAGCTTGTACACAAAATCATGAGACTGAGGATCTCTTCAGTCATTGGCCAGGAATTAAAGCAACAAGAGAAAGAATAATTGGAAATCCTACACTTTGCAGTACTTGTTATAATAGTTCACTTATTCAAGCTTTATATTTCGCTAAGCAATTTGAACATCTACATCAGGTACAACAGTTTCTACTGTTATTGCAGTACGGCAAGACGGTTACTGAGAAACCAACGGCTAAGACGAGCCGCTTTTCTCCTTCAGAATCTGCTGCAATTACGTTGATCGTGTTAACAGTTGAAAAGTTACAGTATGTAAAAGATTTTGTGTTTAAGCGTCACCAGTGACACCTCAGATGTCAAAGGGTTAACTAGCCTAAACAGTATAAATGTGCGTTGTGTTCTTTTTACATTGGAGTCTGAATGTTAGGTGGAAGAGTTCTTTTAAGGTGGACTGTCACAATTCTATCAGAGACCTATCCAGTTTTGTAAATTCATGTTTAAATTAGACAAAAAGTGCCAAAATAATAATGTTGACACAGACAGCCTGGGTCCTACTGCCCTCTCAATGACAAACATCCCCGCAGTTTCTGAGTGCAGTTTAAATAGCACAGCCACTTCTAGAGATGGCCAAAAATCAACCAAAATAATTCCAAATCAATTATTTCTTTCTGAAACATTCCCTTCCTCCCATTTTTTTTCTTTTTCAACACTAAAAGCTCACTTCCCCCCTGCGGCAGCGCCTGTAACATCACAGTGGGATCAGTGTGTTATGTGTAAACAAAGACAGGAAAGACTTAAGAGAAAAACCCACAAGAAAGAGAAAAAGCACAGAAATGCCAGCAGGAAAGTGGTAAGTAGTGCATATAATCTAGGAGGTAATTATTTGATTTTAGACCATGTTGTTGTGTCTGTTAATTGTGCTCTGCTTCTTCATCTGTGACAGTAAATACCTCCTTTATTGGTGTTTTACTATTGATTTCTTCATTTTCACTTCAACATTTTAGACCTGTCTCACTTTTCCAGCAATTTCAAAATACTCTTGGAAACATTTTTCTTATGAGAGACCAAAGACTTTGTCAATACACATTTAGAGTAGTGGATTTGGATCAAGGCAATAGAAATCATAAATTATCAAATGTTAGGGCATACTTTGAGGTTTCATGTCCGGACAGGATATAGTGCTTGGAGACAAGAATGTAGTAAAATAAAAATATACTTTGATACTAAAAAGTCTATCACATATTTCTGACAAAGCAAATATGACTGATGGCTTGTTGTTTTTGGAAACACTGTCCAGTGCCAAAACCATAACTGCTGTCTGATGTACTGACAGTGAAATGTCTAAAGCAGTGAACAGTCTTTTTGTGCCAGCACACACATTTTGAGCCACTATATTTAAATGAAGGTAGTGCTTATCGTCATTTAAACTTGGTGAGCCATCTCTGCCACCTGGTGTTGTTATATTGGTGTGACTGTCAAAAGGTTGATACTTCTTCACCCACAAGAATAAGCTGGCATCTGGCCACTTGGATTGACCAGAGTCAGTCCAAGAATAGTACTTTTTTCAGTGTTTTTGATGGTAACTAGTTATCACGATGACCCCGACATCCTTCTTTCAGGGTCAATGAAACTAGGTCTGGGACAGTGATGGTAAACGTGCCTAGGATAGAACAAGGGTTACGGACCCATTCTGATGAAAACACGTTTTTTGTGTTTGTTTGACAAGGATTGCATTTGATTTATATATATATATATATATATATATATACACACTGTCAGGATTGGTGGTGTAGGACCCAAACGCAGGAGACAGGACATGGTGGCAGAAACTCAAAGATTTACTTAATAAACTCAAACATAAAAAAACCAGGAGAACACAAACCAGTGACGTGACATAACAGAACAGATGACCTGACAATGAGAAACTGAAAACCAGACACTTATATAGGGCGAGGACAATTAACTAAATGAAGACAGCTGTGGATGATTAAACCTGAACATGGTGAGACTGACAGGGGAAACAGAACATAACAAAACCAGAACACAGAATCATGACATACACAGTGGTGGACAAAAGTGTTGGTACCTCTCAGTTAAAGAAGGACAAACCCACAATTCTCATTGAAATCACTTGAAACTTACAAAAGTAACAATAAATAAAAACTTTTTTGAAAATTAAACAATCAAAATCAGAAATCAATTTTGAATTGTTGATTAAAATAATTATAAAAAAAAAAAAAAACTAATGAAACAGGCCTGGACAAAAATGATGGTACCTCAATGAAAGACTGAAAACTATTTGACCAGAGTGACATGATTAACTCAGGTGTGTCCTTTAATTGACATCACAGGTGTTTTATTTATTGTTACTTTTGGAAGTTTGAGTGATTTCAGTGAGAATTGTGGGTTTGTCCTTCTTTAACTGAGGGGTACCAACAATTTTGTCCACATCTGTATATATATATATTTACGCTGGACGGGCTTTCTACCAGCTTCCTGTTTCACTCCATACCAATGCAACCACTTGTAGATAAATGGATCCATCTACGTTTTTGGTTTCCTCATCTCAGTTGGAATGTGGCTCAAAAATGTACGACTGGATAGCGCCAATATTGCTCACCATCTTTGTTGTACTGTGAGGTTGGGGTTGTGAGAAGATGACACACTTTTCAGCAAAATTACATTTTTCTTTGCTCCTTTTTGACTAAAAACAGCATAATCATAATTAAAAGATGACTGGGAAAGCTTTTACAATAGATCAGAAGACGATCGGAGTGGGACTCTAATAGAACGAAGGGACCTTTTTGTAGCT
>NC_050514.1:606058-625296 GCF_002922805.2 Oryzias melastigma
GTGATTTGACCAGAACATGGTGAGACTGACAGGGAAAACAGAACATGACAAAACTGAAGCATGGATCATGACAAAATTACATTTTTCTTTGCTCCTTTTTGACTAAAAACAGAATAATCATGATTAAAAGATGACTGGGAAAGCTTTTACAATAGATCAGAAGACGATCGGAGTGGGACTCTAATAGAACGAAGGGACCTTTTTGTAGCTCATACAGCACTAACAGCCCGTGACGTCTTCATGCTGGTCACCAGTTTGGTCACACACGGCTGTGTGTGGGCACTCTACAGACACCCGTCAGCCAACATGGTTGTGTTTGGTCACTCTGGCATGAACAGCTCACCCAAGCTGATCCCATGAGTGTCGAGTGGAGAGCCACTGGCAGCACGGCTGGCAGGACACTCATCCACCATGCTTCCATATTCTGAACAATGTTTTGAATAAATCCAGCTCTACGTGGTTTGCCATTTTGTGGAGAGGGTTTCCATCCCAAAATAAGAATCTCATTCAGTTACGCTTTTGCATCAAAGCCCCGTCCAACAGACTCAATGGCAACAGCGTGAAAAGCTTTGGCAGAGGAGATTTTGCTCATAGTTTTATGAAGTAAATACTAACTCTGCTGTTCATCACATAAATACACATTACAAATGGAATGGAAATGAGCAGGTTTTGCAGTGCTACACAATAAAAGCATTGTTAGGATAAAGAAAAAAAGAATTGAAATACATGGAACTACACTTGTCAACTTTTCACATTAGATTTGTTTTAACATTTACCACTATGCTAATACTATCAAAAGTTAGTATTAAAGCAGAATGAGTTGAACAGAGGGAAATCGTTGCCTTTGCCTGTCTGGGCGGATTGGGGTTTTAGTGTGGGTTTTGCAATGTGTTTTGTTGTCTGACTGTTTTACTCTGTTTTGCCCTTAATTATTTTATCCTATTGTACTTATTTTTTTCTTCACCACGTGTGAGAGGGAGGGAGAGGATGATGACACCCTTGTGATGTCAAATCCTGTGTTTTATAAAGAAAGCCAGAAGTCATTCTAACTGATGTCTCAGCCTCCATGATTGCAGTGTTTCTTCAGTATGTGAGCAAGATAACATCGGACCATTAATAACAACAATAAAAGATTTCTTTTTGGAGCATTCTCTTGTATACTTTTAATCTATTTTTAACTGAAGATTTTTTTAATGCTTTTATTCTGTGATTGTACAGCACTTTGGGTCTTATGGAGAATTTAAGTGCTTTATAAATAAAGTTTATCATACATGAACACATTATTTCTTTAAGTTTGCGTTTTTTCCTGAGTGACATCGATCCATTGAAGCAATTTGCACCAACATTGGAAAAAAGTTTTTAAATAAAAAATTAAAAATCCACCTCAGTGGTGGAGTGTCCGCCCTGAGATTGTAAGGTCGTGGGTTCAAATCTCGGCCGAGTCATACCAAAGACTCTAAAAATGGGACCCAGTGCCTCCCTGCTTGACACTTAAGGGGTTGGATTGGGGGGTTAAACCACCAAATGGTTCCCGAGTGCGGCTGTGTCTGCAGCTCACCGCTCCCCCAGGGGATGGGTCAAATGTGAAGAACAAATTTTACACAGCTAGGTGCGTGACAAATAGTGGAACTTTAACTTAAAATATTTTGTTTTAAGACATATAGTTTTAACCAAAATGAAAGCGTGTTTTTGTCCAAATTAATTCTCTTTTATGAGTTGGATAACCAAACCACTCCCTGCATCTGCTCATAGGATTTGTATTCTGTCCAATTTTAGAACAATCGTGGCCCATAAGATAGAAAGTTTGCCCACCCCTGGACTACGCGGTGTAGACGGCTGTGTAGACCTGCTGTTTTTAAGTAAGTCATCACTCTTGGGAAGATGTCACTTGGCCCAGGGTTGATGGTGAGGCAAACCTTAATATGAAAAAATGTGGGAAGAAATTCCTTTGAGATTATCCTTGCTGCTCCGATGGGAAATCACTCTGCAGTTTACCTGGCCTCTTCCCTAAGTCTTCCTTTTTCATCTTTCTACAGATTCATAGCTGTAGGTGATAGAGGGCTTATAAGACAGTCACGTTTTCACTGCATAGAGCATTTATTACAATCGAACCAGAAAACAGCACGTTTTCTCAGTCAATGGTATTGAAGCTTTAATGTGCAGAAACACAAAAACAATCTTTTCATCAAAACAATAATCATTGCAAATAGAAACATTATCCTAAATAATGCAATTGTCTTTAAAAATCAGATTAGAGTTTAATTTAACAAAAAAATATAATTTTTTTAAGAGCGAAGAAAAAAAAGGAGCGTATTAGTATTTGATCAATATCAACAAACTGAGGCTGATTTTGCTGATTCTGCTCCTGATCACATAAAAAAAAACATACTTCAAATTCTAGTTTTAAGTGTCAAGTGTTAAGTTTCATTCATCATTAGAAATACAGTAAATGCCTTTAAAACACTAGAAATGCAATTTTCATAGGAGTGGGTTTTCAAAGGCGTTTCTGCTCTTCATAACTTTTAATATTCATAACATGTATGATGAGTTTTTTTAAATCAGCATTAAAACTCTTCCGCTCTCTTTGGGGTCCAGGTGACTCCAACCACATATTGATGTGATTCCTTCCATAACAAATGTGGACAAAGGTGGACAGGATTTTTGGACATTAGTGAAACTCAAAAATCAATGATAAAAAAAAGTTCAGTACACTGTCTTGTGGGGTCCAGATGACCCCACTTTTAATGTAAACAAACCAAGGAGAGCGGAAGGGTTAAGCGCGATCCAAGCCCCGTTAACGTTTGGAATGGAGTCACCTGGAACCCACAAGAAACCTTATTTTTCATTGATTTTTGATCTTCTCTGGTGTCCAGACATGAAATCCTGTCATTGTCATGGGATGGAAAACGCATCACCGTAAGGGTCGTCTGGACCCCACAAGATAGCACAAGGAATTAACTATTTTTAGTGACATTTTCCTTAACACTAGAAGTCCCACAGAGCAGCCATTTGGCTTTTCTACCTATAAAACCCGCACGGCAGTCAGTGGCTGGAAGGCTTTTAGCCATTATCCTTAATCAGGTGTGAATGGGTGCTTTTGTTATGTAAACAAACTCCACCAAAGGTGGGGCCATGCTGAACCAATTCAACAAAACTTGTTTTCATGTTGCCATCTTAGGGAGAGATCAACAGACATGGGTTTCTTTATTTTGATGGTACAAAAAAAAAGGTTATCACACCTACTTGAAAATAATAATAAAAAGTGGTAAAGTATATTGCGGCAATCACTCACAATCCTGGCAATGCCGGCATCTCCTATCTGCATTTGCTACATGTGTATCTGTTGCAGTCAACACATTGCACAGAAGCATGATTGTTTTTGTACCTGATACATGGCTCTTCTTCAAGGGCTAACTGTGGAAGGTTGTCGCAGCAGAAATTGTTCATTTTGTTCTGTCTTTGCACACAAACGACTGTTAGCCAACTCTCTTGCAAGCTCAACCAGGAAGTCCATCGGTCTCTCCTGTCTTGATGCTTGATACAACACATGTGCATTTAGTGCTGCCATGTCAATCATGTTATAGAACACAACAACTGGCCAACGCTGATCTGAAAGCCGGCTGCATGCAAGAGGGCATTTCTATAAGTGTATGAATTCACATCCATTGTTTACAACTGTGCAAGACCCGACATGACAATGGGAGAAATGTTCAGTCAAATCATCTGCTGGCTAGGGGTCCCCAAAAACTAGGGCCCACGGACCAGATCCGTGTAGGTACCAAATGGTCTCGGCCTGCAAGATCGGCTCGGGGGCTTGTGACTAGTGATGACGTCACACTACTGTAACTTAGACAACGACTTAGCTATTTTGCACTGTTTTTCTGTACTGAAACTGATTTTTATAATAATGTTTATTCCAAAAAAAAGAGTTCAACACTGCCAGGATGTATTTTGCAAAAAATACGAGCAAATAACCTCTTCCTTTTTTTCTTTGCGTACTTGTTTGGACCTCCTCGGCTCTTTACTGGGGAAGATTCTGTGCATTGTTATGGCGGTGTGTCAAGTGATGGTGGTCTAATGGTCCGGACCAATCACAATCTTACACGTCATCAAGCCGCAACCCCCAGAGCCGATAGCAGGCCGAGCATATGTGGTACCTACACAGGCTGGCCTCCAAACACTTTCAGAGACTCATTTATTTATTTATTCATTTATTTATTTTTCTCAGTCCGGTTGATCGAGACCCACAGAGTGTGACTTTTATCCCATCCTTCTGCAGTCTGAGCTACAACAGGAAAGGACAGACTATTTATTTGTTTGATTTTTAAATGTTTTAGTTTTACTTTTTTCTGTGAAGATTACAGAAATTAATTATTTAAAAATGGGTTATGTGTGGCTTTCTGGAAAAACGTAAATGTTTACATTTAGGCTGTGATTGTTTCACTTTTTTGTTGGCCAATAAACTGACTCCCCATCAGAGAAGAAAACAGTTCTGTGGTCCTCACAAGAAAAAGTTTTCTCTGCCAACGGTCCTCAACATAGTTTGTTGGCAAATCTTCCTACCCCACACAACAGAACAATCCCACCAACAACGCCCCACCCCTCCCCTTCTAATTCCTCAGGTAATGACCACATTTACACATAAAATGATGCATACATAAAATGTTAGCCAGGAGAGTAGCCAGTTAGCTTCCCCATGTCTAAAGGAGGTCAAAAAAAGCCTGCGACTTCTAGTGTTAAGCAATTTCTGCTTGCAAAAATTACCCTATTTTTTGCACTATGGGGCACAGAGTCAGTGAATGGTCTATTTTTGAACTTGTGTCAAATATCATACTTTAACACTAAACTATGAAGCAACAAGAGTCAGAGATAAATCATCAGAATTCACAGTAATTCTAAGTTTGTAACAAGCCACATGGTAGTCACATAACTTTGTGTACGACATGTAAAAGAACAGACTGATACCACTAAAACAAACGTTACTGTGACTATGTTAACTGCTAACCTTTTCAGTAACACAAAAACAACACAGTCTGACTCCGCTACACATTAGCATATTCACAGTAACATCCAATCTTGTTTGCAATTCATACAAAAGACAGACTAATACTTTGACAGAGCGTTGTATACCTCCCCAAATCACTTCATCAGTAAAAGCAACCAGAATGAATCCATATGTAATAGCACTCTGCGTTATAGGGCAAACTTCCATGTATTGATAGTAAAATGTAGGTTTTTAATTGTGTCTGCTGTGCAGAAAATCCAATAATGAGTGATTCTTTGACAGCTATTTTTTTAAAAGTTTACCATTTGAGCTAATCAACTACATTGCATGTTCATCATATCAACAGAAACTTGAATTATTTTATATCTTAAAATATACTTTTTTGAAGACTGCTTTGTGTTCGTATCGCTCCGTCATATTGTGTACTTCCCTGCCACCCATTGGCTGAGATAGGCTCCAGCAACCCAATGACCCCAGAGGGGAAGTGGGTTTAGAAAATGGATGTGTAGATGTATCAGAGGTAAGCAGCATGCATTTCTGTGCAGGTCACATTTGTTCTTTGCTGAACAGCCTAGTGATAATATGGAACAATTCTGTGTAAAATATAATAAAATTGAGCTTTTTTTCAAGCTCCTGAACCCAGTCGTGAGTGATCACCTCGTATGCTGGCGTGATTCAAAAATCTTCCTGAAGAATCTTTCTGCTGAAGGAGTGTCTGCTATTTTATGTGGGAGTGTGGGATTCACTCTCCTCTATTTTACTGCTATTATTTTTCGGTCTCTATTTTCTCTTAAAAGCAAAGGACACGCAGCTGCAGATCTATATGGAGTTCACATACTGTATAGATTACATGCAGATCCCTCCAGTCCATCCAATCTTTTTCTTTTTCCTCTGGAACACTATGTAATTGGTTGCCTTTCACGGATGACTCACAATATTAATATTCAATTCTGACTTTCTTTTTCTCCTTAGGCTTTGGAAGAATAATTTCCACCTTCAGTTTTAAAACCTACACCAGTCCCTGACCTGTTTAAAAGGATGATAAGTGATCCGTAATAAGAACTGATCATTGTTGTGACGGTTCATTTCCTCACTTCTTTTCTACACATTATTTCTAATTATGGCCAAGCTGTTACACATTCCCCTCTGTGAGGACAGTCGGTGTCAGATATTCTGTCAAGCCGCTTCCCCTTGATAAGGCAGGGAGAGGTGCCAACCTCGCCTGCTGCATGAGAAGCAGTGGATTTATCTGATGACACACAAAGACGGGAACATCTGCAAACATGCTGCCAAGTTAGCGCTGACACAGGTGAAGACGCATTTCAAAGCTTGGGAAGACCGGCATATTGCAGTGTTTTGAACTATGTGCTTCCACAAAAATATACATCAACGGGGAAAACACAAATGATGGACTCCATCCTGTTTGGATTGATATTAAGAAACACAAAATCCAGTGAAACTGACTCTCTGCTTCCAAAAAGCTAGAAAGACTTTAGCATTGGTCCTTTGCTTCAGGCAATGTGAAAATTGCTTGATTGAAGTGGAACTTGCCTTTTAAGAGGGGTTCATGCGAACAGACTGACAACTTACTCAACTAATCTCGATTTTGGAATCAAGCTCTCCCTTCTTTTGAAAATTGACATTCTATATAGAACTTTTGCTTAAAATCTCCCATGACAATTTAATTATTTAATTTAATTATGATTGTAACGTTTTTAATCAAAATTCCACATCCCACATGTCTTAAAAAGCCATTTTTCATGTTGATCTGAAGACTCTGTTTCCAAAATCTCCTCTGAGGAGGCGTGGCTTTCAGAGCTGAGCTTTTGGGGTTAAGGGCACAAAAGAAGGTAAAAGAGGGGAGTTTAGAGAAAGTAGAAGATGGTAACAGAGGGTAGTAACATCATAAAATGACCAGGTATAAAAAGCAATCTGGAATGGACGGGGCCTGTCTACACACACACTCAGTAGTTACAAACATACCTGTTGGCTAAATAGTTTTCACATTTAAACTATTAAAATGTACACAATACAACTGCAGTTCACACACACACTTATGCATATAAACCCACAAAAATAAAGTCTTTCATTCTTATTTGTGCAAAGGTGAGCTGACACCTGTGCAGCTCTCCAGTGTGTCTTGGGTCTTCCCCGGGGCCTCCGCCCAGTGGGACAAGGCGCACTTAAAAACCCTAATTTATTTGCAGTGAAAAAAAGTACCTCATGACTCGAGCACTATATATATATATATATATATATATATATATATATATATATATATATATATATATATTAGAGGTGTCAGGCGATTAAAAATTTTAATCGCGATAATCGCATTGTCCATAGTTAACGTGTGATTAATCGCAAATTAATATGTGGCCTTTTTTTTTAGGAAAAAAATGTTTGGTTCATGGAATTTAGCAGTTCTACAATAATCATGAAAACAAGAATTACAAAATTAATAGTTTTCATCAGAAATACTTTATTTTGTAACATTGTATTGAGATAAACTTTCTTAACAATAAAAGGCTGTAACATAAAATGCCTAACAAAAGCCCAAGTGCAAGTGAAGGGCATTTTAGATTCAAAACTTCAATCAACGTTCAGTAAAATAAAAAAAACATCAAAAATAAAATTTCCATATCACTTTCATGTTCATTTTTTGTCTGGACCAAATCTTTTCCTCCTCTGCTGAACTACAGTAATAAATGAAATAGAGATTTATCATTTCCAATGAACTTTTGTTTTTTTAAAACATTAAAGACTGAGAAAAGCGGGATACACTGTGGATAGTTTGACAGTCTGTTACTGCCGCCGCGTTCTCTGGCTGCAGCTCGATGCAGCGACGTGTCCAGCGGAGCTCACGCCATGAATATGCCGGCAGACAGACCGCTATGCTGGGGCTGGATCACGCTTAAACCTCCAGAACATTTAAAACGTCCCCCGGTGCGCTTGCTGTTCGGAACGTCGGGGGTCCGCAGCTCTCGGGACGCGGCGCCAGACGCGAGCCGGTACCACCAGACGTGGTACTGGACGCGAACCGGAGCCGGGTTAGGGTGCAGGAGCTCTCCAGGTCCTAGCGCCGGGCCGGTTCTAGCTAGCAGCTCGGTGGTTGGAGACCTGCCCGTGATCTAATGAGAGCAGCCGGTGAGTTGGAGGGCGATGAGGGACGCCTGCGCGGTATGGAAAGGCACGTATGAGAAAGCCCGCGATTAATGTGTCAAAAAAATTGTCGGCGTCATGCACATGTCAAAATAAATGCATAATTAATGCGACAAATCTGACAACCCTAATATATATATATATATATATATATATATATATATATATATATATATATATATATATATATACACACTTATAATTCTATGAGACCTATGATGTAGAAGGTAAACAATGGTGACATATATTCACATTTCTAACTTCTCCAAGCAATTCCGCATTTTATTTGCTTTCGAGCTTTTATAAATTATTCCGAACAATTAAGGTGTTTGGTATGAAAGCCTTTTTTGGAGAAACCTTTTACAAAAAGAGACAAAACAGACAAAAGATGGCTACAACCTTGATTCCTGCATGAGCAATTGCTTGCTTCAGTGTCAAAATGAAAGAAAATCAATTGTGCTGTATTGTTTGAAGGGAAAAAAGCTTTCTGACATGGTAATTTAAAACTTAATTGAATTACTACAACAGAATTAAATGTCTTTCTGTAAATTATTGATTAAAAGACCCCCCTCCAGTTCAGACATCTGGGCCTCTATTTGTCATGCTGCTATAAAAGCAATAGCAGAGAGCACTCACACAGGAAATGTGGAACACTAGAAGGGCTGCCAGATTGTGTTTGTCTGTACCTATCTTGTAGCGGGCCAACAGTTAAGTATGTAATCCTGTCTCACATCAAATGACTTCCAAGGCCTCCCTTCCAAGCTTAAAAGGAGATAGGACTCCAGACTTAGACCATGACAGGACTGCAAACTTCCAAGAGTTCAATCTTTCTTTTATCAACAAAACCACATAAACACACCTCACAAAGTTCACCAAACTACATAGTCACTTCTTCAATTGAACATCTATGGAGAGATCTGAAACTGGTCAAGCACCGACGCTTCCCAACTTGATGGAGCTTGAGCGGTACTGCAATGAGGAATGGGCAAAGCTGTCCAAAGAAAGGAGTGCCAAGCTTGTGGCGTCATATTCAACACGACTTGAGGCTGTAATTGTTGCCAAAGTTTCAGCAACTAAGTATTGAGCAAAGGCTGTGAATACTTATGTAAATGTCATTTTTTGGGTTTGGTTGGGTTTAATTCAGGGGGTGTTTCACATTGTTAAGAATTTTTCAAAAAGAAAACTGATTTCATCCATTTTAAAATAAGGCTGTAACATAAAATGTGGAAGAAGTGAGGTACCGTGAAGCCTATAGATTCACTGTATAACGGCCTCCACAGTCACCAGATCTCAACCCAATAGATCACCTTTGGGATGTGGTGGAATGGGAGATCGACATCATGGATGTTCAGCCAACAAATCTGCAGCACCTGTGTGATGCTACCATGTCGACATGGACCAAACTCTCAGGAATGTTTCCAGTGCCTCGTTGAAGGCAAAAGCAGATCCACCTCAGTTCTAGCAAGGTGTACCTAAAAGGGTGGCCAGTGAGTGTCTGTAGTCAATGTGTCTGTCCAGGAGCGTGAGTTATTTAGGGCTTGCCAGAAACAAATCCGGTGTTAAAGGGTTAAGAGAAAGAAAAGTTGTCCAGCTGAACAAACAGAGATACACAGGGAACTCTAGTGGTCTCTATTGTCCATCTATTGTAGTCCAAGCCTTTAGTGTGACTGTTAAAGAATCCCATTTAGTGACAAAGATCCAGGACTTTTTTGTCAGTGTTTTCTGAAAAGTGAAAAAACCCCAAAAAACTTTAGAGTAGTTTTGGGAGGCTTGTTCTGTGCGCTAAAATCTGCTTTGGCAGCAGTACATAACCAGTGGTTCCAATAGAATTGAATATGTACATGCTTATTTCAGCTGTTTCTGAAGAATTGAGTTCTTCTGAAAGTCTCTAAATCACTAGAGGCTTGAGCAAACTTTGTTCCTCCTTTAGTTAATACTTTCTCTATAGTGTTTTCAGAGCCTCTAATCTGTGTTCAAGCCACAACCCAGAGCCTGTCACACTAAACTCCACGATTAAGTTCAGAAAAGAACCTTCTTAAATGGTAAAAACTAGAGAAAGCTGTGGTGCAGAAATGTGATGTGTAGTCCATTAACGCTGTTTCTACAGCTGTCCTTGATTTTAGACATTCTTTTTTTAGTTGTAATAATAAATCCAGTATATTTAAAGCTTACTTTTTGGTACTAAATGATGCTACTGATACAGCACATAGTGTGACATTGCTCCTGGTTGGAGTCAGTAGTAATGAGGTTGGTTCTAAGGATTTAATAAATAATAGTAATGTTAAAAATAGATGTGTTCTATCTCAAGGTTAATGCTTGTGTGTTGAAAGTGACAGATTTTTATAAAAAATGAAAACATTTCCTTTAAAAATGTGCTTTTGTATTTAGAAAAGAGGAAATCCTACTAGACAAAAACAAGACAGAAAACTAACGAACAAAACAGCCAAGTTGACCTCCACTGAAGTTCTTGACAACTGCCCATCATTTCACTTTTATGTCTCTAATATCTCCCGGTCATCGTTCGGTCATCTATGCAACATCAACCGTCTTCGTGCCTCCCTCACGGCCCACACCCATCTCGATTTTGGTCCACAACCTTGTCATTTCTCGCTTGGACTTCTGCAACTCCCTCCTCTCCATCCTCAACAGAAAACTTCTCCAACTGGTTCAGAAGTCTGTCTTCCAGACTACCACCAAAACTCCCCTTTTCCAACACATTATTCCTATTCTCTAGCTCTGCCCCCAAATTTTTGAAGCCACTCCCACCTGATATAAGGAGCACAGACGCTCTTATTTATTCAACTCCAAACTCATCTGTTTCAAATGCCATATAGTCTTTAATTCTGTTTCCGCAATGTCTTTATAATTTTAACATTTTTTTTCCACATGTTTTAACATTGTTTTAAATTTTACAGTGTCCTCGGAAACCCTGAAAGCTGCTTATAAATTAAATGAATTCTTCTTCTTATTATTTTTTTAAACCAGCTTCAAACAGGAAGTCCCATTGCTGTGCAGTGAGTTTAAAACAGCAAGTCTACTGCTTTAAGTGACTTTGTCTTTTTAGAGTGGAAACAATGAAGATATGTAAATATATTTTTTGTTGAGCATAGAAAAAGTTCAGATTGTGAAAAAGACATCATGTCCTAGAACTAAGTGTTCTTCTGCTTCCGATCTCACAAAGTCCCTTTTATTGTTATATTTCTATTAAACATTAGTCTAAGTGTGCAGCTATTATGAGCTCAGCTAACAGAATAAGACTGAGACACATCATGGAAACAGCTTGATTTTTTTTTATTTATTTGGCTTTGCAAAGGTTAAACTGAACGGATATGAAGACTCCCATAAAATATAAATGCATTTATATTTATGATTGTTATTTGCACATTTTATGAGTATGTTACAACCATTTTGTGGATTAGAAAACATTAAAAACATTTATTAATAATTTACTGCAATTTAAAAAATATAAATACCGGTACTGTGAAATTGTAATAATTAAAAGCAACCTAAAAAAATGCAATTTTCAGTATGCCCATATGTAAACATAAAAAAGTTGAATAACCTCACATGTAAGTGAGGTTTCAATTAATCTTGATGTTATGATTCTTTTTTTTTTTTTTTAAGAGTTACTAAAGTAATGTGCTCAACACTGGATTACATCCTTGTGTTTGCATACATTTTGTAAGGTTAAAGCATTGCATCTGGGAGAATCCATTAAGTTAACAGTAAAACCAAGCTTTGGAAAACACAACAAGCTTCAATTTTGAGTAAGATATGACTGCATTAAAATTCCTTAAATTATTCAAAAGGTTTAATCTAAGCCTCTAACAGTCTGTTCTTTGCATGTTACAAACAAAGTTGTGAGTTACAGATATTGTGACTATGCTAACGTGGCTAAAATGTAGCATGTCGCAAATAAGTTCTAGAATTACTGTGAATCCGGTGATAAAGTCCGACCGACTAACAGACCTCTCTGACTCTTTTGTCTCACATAATTGTTTTAAAGTTTGAAACAAGACCATTCATTGATGTTGAGCCTCATAATCTGACCTATAAAAAAATACTGACAATACCTCATCACCTTCTTGCCGAAGAAAACATGTGCACAGATGCTTGGAACTGTGCCTCCGAGTTTGTGTTTGTTCTTGGGAAACTCAGTAGGGACGACATTTCCAGAGGATCACACTGACATGTTGGTTGCATATAAATGTGCTAGCTGAGAGCAAACTCAAGGCACAGAGGCTACATACGAGGTTACAGCATCCCTTTGTGGCCAAGACTGAAGCAGTGTGGCTTTTAACCCTGAGTGTGTTTTCATATTCTGAGCACTTTTGGGCCTAGAACATTTCAAGAAGCTATACTGAACATCATTTTACAAGAACATTAGTTTTCCAGTTGTTTTATACTGTGTAAAATAATAATTAAAAAAGATTAATGTATTCCTCATATTTGTTTTCTGTTAATTATTATTTAGTCCATATATTGTGCTAATTTTCGGTTTTTGCATTTTTTTCTAAATACATTCAAATATTAAATAGTTTTTTATACTTATTATGTTTCATGTTTTATGTTTCAAAAAATAATAAACCTGTGAGTGTTTTCTCTCCACAATATTGAAGTTCATTTCAATTGTTCAGTTAAAAAAAAAAATATATATATATATATATATATATATATATATATATATATATGTATTAATAACATTATAAGTTACTGTCCTCTTACCATTACATTCACCAAAAAGCAAGATGCAAAAAACCCACATAAATAATTAATTTTTTGTTTTAACAATTCTAAATGTGATAGAGAAAAAACATACTTTTAAGGTGACAAGACAAAACTGTGGTTGCTCCAGTAAGCCGCTTAAAAAGTGATGATGCACCACTATCATTATGGTAATTAACATCCAACTCCACTGGGATCTACCACTTAATGGAAGTGACAACTCACTATTTATCTAGTCCTGTTTTTAATTCAGTATTTTTGCTCATAGATAATAAATCAATGTGTCCTGCGAAGTTTAAACATAAAAAGCTCTCTCCTGGGATACGGTTTCTCCTGATCCGACTATTTTTTCCGTGGTGCACATGAAGACACAAAGGGAAAGCGAGTTTGAATCCTTTCAGCGTCTCTGAGTGTCTTTTAGAAGCACTATATAAATAAAATGTATTATTATGTTTATTAGAACATTATGGATGAGAATATTACTGTGATTTAAATGACTCATTGCTGCAACTGATTAGAAAAAAAACATTTATTTGCATTTTTTCCTTACAGTACATGCTTAACACTGAAGGAAGTCTATTTAAGCCACCTGTGGATGTTATAAAATTTGATTACATCAATGATATTAATGATTCTTTATATCTGTTATTGTAGAGTATAAATATTTGATATTAAGACGAGAACCGGATATTGATAATTAATGTAGAGAAAATGTTATGGTCGAGCCGGAGTGGGATTATATAAGTTCGTTTCCTTCCACTCCCTTTCAAGCCATCTAGATGTAATTCAATGTAATGTGTTTTTTTTCATGTATTATTCCAGATTGCTTGAAATAAACCATTTCATTCATTCATTCATTCATTCATTCATATGTGTCAAAGTCAAGGCCCGGGGGCCGGATCCGGCCCACCACATATGTATATCCGGCCCTCCAGATCATTTTATTTTATTGTTAATAATGGCCTGATATTATCCTGCGCTTATTTCTAACTTGTATAATTTTGACAAAATGTATCTTTATAAAGAGTAAAATATTAAAAGTTATTCAATGTGTTTACAGCTTTATTCTAAATATTTATTCTGGAATAATATTCCTGCCTGTTTATATTCAAAGTAATGCTAAAAAGTTACGTTTTTACAGCTTAAAATTGTTTGTTTTAGTGAGTTCAATAAATGTTTATTCTGTTTGTCCCACGACCTAAGGTGTGCTTTGGGTTTTGGCCCCCTTGTACCATTGAGTTTGACACCCTTGAATTAAGCCCAACCATATTATCTATTCAACAGTGATTGCTGACATTTCTGACCAAAAATGAAGACAATTGTAATTAAGTTGCACTTGTAATTTTTGGTGTCTCTGTTGACTGGAGACACAACAACTACTAAATTCATTTCCATCTTATTTAACTTCTGTCACCAGGCTGTTTACCTATGAAAAAATATCCGAACAGTTCAAATGTATCAATTCATTAACGGTATAGTCAGACTGAACACATTTTGCTCTGAAAGTGACCCAGAGTTTGATTCCCCCGATAGAACAAATTTTCAGTCTGAATGCACACAACCGAAACCACCTGAAAGATGAGTCAAAGAACGGACCCTGGTCCTGTACCAGGATCTATTCTCTGACCCATCTCTCAGGTGGTCTCGGTTCATTTGACCGAGCTCTGGTTCACTCCGAGTTTCCTCAGTCTCCTGCTGCAGGAGCTGCATCTGAACGACAGGCGCTTCCTCTGCGTTTCCATAACTCGTGACCGCGTTGACGACGTGCTGTCCTGCAATAGTCTGAGAAGGAAAAAATGAGATGATCTTTTTATTTTTGTCTCGATGCTAAGAAAATCTGAAAACTGGTCACCTTATGCTACATGCACTTTTTATGTCAACTAGTTTAGTAGAAATGAACAAAGAGGGTTTTAGGTTTGTATGCCGTTACCTTTTTCCACACTAGTAATTTTTGTACGTCTGAGAAAAGGAAGTAACTTTCCACTAATTCGATTTGTTGAACATTTTCTTGTGCTCGTTGAAATAATGTTATTTTTTTAATTTATCTAACTGATCAGCAACTAGGACTTAATTTCTTCCTTTACTCAAAGATCTTTTGTCATTGAGGAGCAGCTGGATAGAGATGCTGTCAGGAGCAATCTCTTTACTCAACCAAACCACAGACACTTCATTCATTTTTCTAAAGATGCGCGAGACCTTTCAGCATCAGCAAAAACTCGTCTATGACTTTGACAAAAGGCTTGATGTCGTGTCGATCTTACCAACATTCCTGGATATCAGAGAACTGGTAAGTATGCAGTGGTATGTTGAGAATTACTTGAAATGTTGTACTGAATGTAGAGGTAGTATATTTTCTTTCTCATAGGTCAATCAAGACCTAAATTCTCCTACTTGATAATGAAATATCCACCTGGCTCATTCAGAAATGGGATCAGATCTTTAGATGCAACTTTATCACAGGTCCTCAGGTATACAGGTTCCCAGGGTCCACCATTTCACGGGACCTTAAATGGACCCAGCACATCAACACACTCCAGAAAGAAAGCCCAGGGTTGTGCTTCTTGCGACAACTGAAGAAGTTCAACCAGCCTCAGAAGCTGCTGACCAACTTCTACAATACAATAATCCAGTCTGTCCTGACTACATCCATCATGGTCTGGTTTGGATCTGCAACCAGACTCGGCAGGGACAGACTGCAGAGAACCATAGGATTATTGGCTCCAGCTGTCCCTCCGTTCAGGACCTGTACCGGTCCAGGGTCAGGAAGCAGGCTGGAAAATCTCGACAGACCCTTCACATCCAGAACACAGACTTTTAGGTCTCCTCCCTTTGGGGTGGGGGTTCACAAAAACCACTCCCCACAAAGACTGGTTCTTCCCCCGAGCTGTCACTCTAACAAACTCTTGACTGGTCACAGAGTAAAAAAGGAGAACATAAAAACTGTTTCACTGAAGCAACTGTTTAGCATTTATCTGTAACTTATTCTTCACATATATATATATATATATATATATATATATATATATGTATATATGTTTACACACTGTACTTGACCAATAAAGCTGGTTCTGACTGTTAACCTCCGGGCTGCAGACCAGAACCGGTCTAGTACCATGACACGTACCCAAACCCGGTACACTAACCAGACCAGATGCGGCACTGGACCTGAACTGATACCAGATGGGTTAAGGTTAGGGTACTGGTACTGGGTTAGGGTACCAGTTCTAGACACATCCCAAGGACCAGTGCTGCAACCAGTACTGCATTTGATACCGCGTCTCAGGGGTTGCAGACCTTTTATTTTACGAACAGCCAGGACATCAAAAAAACGATGAGTTGTCGACGTCAAAAAGTGATGTGAAGAGAGCCAGATTTGACAGATGAAAATGTAACAAACATTCAGATTTTTGATGTTTTCCCATCAAACTGGGTTAAAGTTGATGGTGTGGAGTCCAGAGGTGGACTCCACACCATCAATCAGTTTAACAGAGGATAACATGTCTCTCTTTTGTTAAATACTTGACAGACTTTTGGTTGAAGATGAGATTTTCATGTTGTTATTGACACACAAGATATTCACAGAGTACTTTAATGAACATCACCATTCCTTTAAAGTATTAAATCAGAAGATGGGTATGTTAAATACGTGTATGTTGATCCATCATTCATTATGTTTTAATTGAATACATGGGAGTAAAACTTTGAATAATTCTATTGAAAAGTGCAGTTTCTGAGAATTATTTCAGTGTCAATAATATTTAATTATTGTATCTTATTAAATTATTTATGAACATTTGATTTAGCAATTACGTAAAAATACACTTATTAGGTAATCGTAGTAATAATTTAAAACATTTAGTGAGTTCACCAAGTGCCTGTCTCTGTATTAAAAAACTGACTATTTTGAAAGGATTGATTTAATTCTGTAAAGTGTAGAGCTATTCAAACCCTGAGAAAGTGTTGAAATTAACTCTGTGGGAGTTGAATCAAAACCCCACTTTACTGGACATATCTTCTACAAAGGTTTGAACTTTGGGAGTTTAAAAAAAGAGAAAATTGTAAAAAAAAAATTCCCGTCCGAGGAAAAGGTTAATTTTAGAATGCAATCCCCTAGAAAATGAGGGAGTGCTGTTATCCAAGAAACTGATTAGAATGGATGATTGGACCACGTGTGTCTCAACATGACCAAAATAAAGGGGCCTCTCTAAAATGGTTTGGTATACTGTATTGCGGCTGTAGTCCATATCCCCACTCAATTCGCATGCATACAAGGCATCATGTCATCTTCCCTCAACAGTGAAAACAGGATATGTCCAGGAATACAATCTGTCTATTGGTACTATCAACTGTTAGGTTTTGTTCACTCAACCCACTGTGCAAAGTGACGTAAAAACGTCACTTTGCACAACGCACTGGTGTCAAACAGAAATTCAGCCTGCATGAAGAAATGTCATCTGCTCTGCATTTTTCTAAATTGAGGGACAGGCTGAGACAAACCGATCTTTTAATTTTCTGCATTGATGAACATGTCGACGATTCTTCGTGAATCGTTTTTTTAATCGATTCCTGAAGAATCGTTACATCCTTAATGTTGTATGGATGTTCAGAACTGGTTTACGCCGGACGAATGCATTGTAGATGGGATCTGCACGTCCATATAACATTTAATAATAGTGTCAATCTGAAGTTCATATTTTAAACCTAGTTTGACTTTGGACGGAGGTAATTTTTAGAAGTCAAAATAGTGAACATAAATTAGTACATCAGACTCCCAGAACTGGTTTTTGACGGACCGACACAATTTAGACTCAATCTGCATGTCCATGTGACGTCTCACGTTTTGTGGGAAAGAAGTTAATATAACTGCAGTCAAGTTTAAATGTCTCTGTGAAAAGCTATACAAGCTTCCTTAAGATGGTTTTGATCATTTGTACTCACATTTCTTAGTTATGTCAAGGGATGTTTGTTGGGCCAATGTGTTGGGTGTTCCACCAAATACTTTTCTTTTTAAATCGTTTTTTTTTATTTACGAAACTTATTATCACAAATCCAGTTTGTGCAGTTTCATAGTCAGTGGAAATGCAGCTTGTGAGAGTCTGGGTGAATGTGATTGTAAAGCACTTGGGCCTTCAAGGAAGGTAAGAAAACGCTGTACAAATATACGGCATTTACCATTTCAAACATACATCAATGCTCCCTCCACACCCCTCACTAAAAGGTTCAAATGGGTGTTTTTGACAATTAGAGGCAAAAAGTCAATACTTCCTCGAATTGGCTGATTCTCATGTCAGTCCTGTTGCTAACCAAGTCTGATTTGTAATTGGTTAATTTTATTAACCAGTTACAAAATCGTAATTACATCAAACATCTCTTGTTTAAATTAGCTAATTTTTTTGAAACAAAAAAAAGTCAATAAATACCACATTTTTAAATGTGTATCAGCCAAAACCATTAGGACAATACAAAAATAGCCAAATATAAATCAATACTGATCTGAAACAAAAAGAAAACCAGATACTGTATAACAGTTTCAGTAGTAACAGCCTTGGTGCTCCTATTTTCTCCCTATTTCCTCCAAAGTTCTAAAGAGGAGTAGAAATACTATGAGATGGATGTCAACATGGTGACATGTATGATCTCAGGGTTCCTGACACCGGTCAGAGTTTCAGTAAGCTTCACATGTCCGGCCAAACACTTCCTCGAAGAGGCCCTCTCTCCAAGCCAGAGGCCACAAGTTCGTCTTGTGCAACAAATCTTAGTAAGTACAACATGACAGCCTTCTTTAATAATTTACAACAGTCATCAATCAGTTTGAGAGAGAAAAAAATGGTGTCAAACAGAAATTCAGACATTATGTTGGACATCGCTCAACAGAAAAATGATCACAGATGATTTATAAGTCTGTAACGTTTTGGCTCAAAATATTCTATTATGAGTGGTTTTGAATTTTTACGAGTTTCTGGAAGGATTTTTTCATTAAATAATACGTGTTCCCTGTATTATTCAGTACTGACTGACAGGGTGTCGAACCTGAACTGTTGCTTGAATCTGTTCTTGTTTTCTTTGTGCTAACGTTTTCTTCACTCACTCTTCTGTTAAATGAAAAAAAAATAAATCGTATTGAATTTTCTTATTAATGTAAATGTGATCCATGCGAATATTTATTTACACATTATAAAAATTTGATTGTTAGGAGCTCAAGGCCATGTTTTACATGGCAAGAGTTTCTACTAATGTCATCATAAAATAAAAATTTTTGATCAAACAGAGGCACAGAGAGGTTTACGCTGCAAAAACCAGCCCCTTAAAAGTTAGTTAAAAATTATTTTCTTTTAATAACCAAAAA